>NW_026526666.1:30033088-30133088 GCF_024362965.1 Panthera pardus | reverse complement strand
GCATCAGTGCTATTAATTACTACAAATTAATGTGACTCTCTCTTCCTCTGGTGATTGGAATAATAATCAGCCAGATTCATGGAATGAGCACGGAGAACATATGCAAGCCTGCCAAAAATAATAAGTTTAAAAAACAGTAGACATTTACAATCTTTGTGTTCAAAGACTGGATGGTTTTCTTCTTGCCAGTTGTGACCTCACTTTACCCCATCTTCCCGATTCCTGGGATCTTCTTCATGTGCTTTTGCCTGTGTGATGACAGAGGGAGGCATCATGCTCTTGCCAATAATTATTGGAGCATAGAATAAAATCTTTATTGTGCTCCAGTGAGGTGTGGGGAAATATAACCCTATCCAAAGTGATGGTTTTCTAGGAAAGGAACCCAAATGTCAGAAGTCCTAAAATGTGGCCACTTTCTAGCATGAAAACTTTGCTCTGCAGTGAGGCTGATAATTAAAATTCCATGATGCTCTCACTCTGACAGTGTAGTAGGCAGGACTCATGGGGGAAAGAGGAACCCTACTTAAAGATTCTGGGTATCCAGAATGATGCAAACAGAAGAATTTCCACCAGCATTTTGTGCTACTCTACATCTACAAATGCCCATTGCGAGGGTTCATCTGTCCCCCCTCAGATCCACATTTTAAAGTAGAATGGGATTTTCATCTTACCAGCTAAAAGAATTGTGATTCTAGATCCCTAGACCCCCATTTTACCCAGTGAAATGCCGCACCACACGAAAGCTAAATAAATACTTGTGTTGTTAAAATGTAATAATTTAATGGGGCGCCTGGGTGGTTCAGTCAGTTGAGAGTCCGATTTCGGCTCAGGTCATGATCTCACAGTTCGTGGGTTCGAGCCCTGCGTTGGGCTCTGTGCTGACAGCTCGGAGCCTAGAGCCTGCTTCAAGTTCTGTGTCTCCCTCTCTCTCTCTGCCCCTCACCCGCTCATGCTCTCTGTCTCTCTCTCTCTCTCTCAAAAATGAATAAACATTAAAAAAAAATTTAATGTAATCATTTAAAAGTTCTAAAATGTTTTAAAAGCCAACATATTACATATTAATTAGTAATAACATACTTCCTGGTGCTTTCTGATGTATATAACATTTTTCTAGTTTATTTTGCTAATCTGGGCATTTTAATACCCTCCTTCTCAAAGTCACTTTATGCCTTCTACTTCTTACTTTGTGAACCGATGCATGTGGTTTCTCACATCTGAATACAAATACGTGTACTACATTTTTAGGTACATAGAAGAATGGAGTTTGGCCATAGGACTCGGGAATTTCCAATAATTTGGGGGAGGCTCTTTTATATAGCAGGGAGTGACCATTTCACAACATGAACTAATTTTTCACTTAGTTGAAGAGCACAGGGCACAGGGGTACAGAGTGGAGATGGGGGTGGCAGCGAGTGAACCTACAACTCTCTCTTGCCATTGGAAACAGGATTACAATTTGGAATAACGTACTGTCTCTTCCTATTGGCTTGGGATGATCCACAGCTCTAGAAAATCGTCATTTGCTAATTGTGTTAGCAGGCTACTCTGCATTGGTTGCGTGGGCTTTCTTAATCGCAGAGACACATATCATAATAATACCTCCAACCTCGCAGTAGGAATGTGCCAGGTGTATACTGGTGTTTGGACTAATTATTTGATTTTTACTACTGACTATACCTAAGTGTGTGATTTTAACACAGAGGGGAATTATCTTGAAGCCATCTGGTAGCAGTTTTTCATGTCTGACAAAATTTAAAACTCAGTTTGAAGCTTGGCCAGTGATAAATATGCTTAGGATTCCACAAGAACTCGGTCCACCTCTGACCTTATACATACCAGGGCATTTGTCTCAAACTGTGGTTACAGTATTTTATTGATGTGCCTAATCTGTTATCCAGGAGCCACAATTCTTATGATAGATAAGTTATTTGCTTGGATAGTGACAAGGAAGTTTGGGATGATTTTTTCTCTTTTTTCACTGTCAAGAAATGGATTCCGGCTCTAAGTCTGGATTTAAGTGTAAGTTTTCCATTTCAAGGGCTTCTCAAGATCTGTTCAAAAAGAGCATTAAAGGGGAGAAAGGGGTAACAAATGCTTATAAAGCCTCCACAGAAAAGTCTGATAGATAAAAGTGTGGTTCTGAAGATGTGTTTTCCTTCCCTATGTGCTCGCTCAGCAAATGCAGGAGGAATTTATTGTTGGAAATTTGTGTAATCATTTTTATCTGATTACTTGGCAAGATGCTACATGAGCTCTAGCCTCTATTTTAGATACCCTGGTTTTATTATAAGCATGCTTCAGTTCCTCCAAATGTCTTCACGGATTTGAAGGGGCTGCTCAAGCTTTGTCACTTATTTTTAACCATATAATTTTCCAAGAGAGGAACGTTCTTGCGAAGCCTGACGTGTGATATGTGAGCACATATTGACCACTCACTCTTGGTTTAATGCTTCCTGGCAGCAACGGCACATCGGGCAAGAGTTCAAACAACACGTCTGCCTGGAGTTCAGTATCCATTTAAATCAAATTTGTCAGCTTTCCATTTTTTAATACTGTTTCTTATTTTTATTAAAATGCAAGCTAATAAATACCTGGTTACGTTTGATGGCATGCCTTGATATGAACAAGCCATATTCTGAGTGGAGAGAACAAAGTGACTTGAGGGCCCCTGTTAGTACAATAATGCAATGATCTTTTTCTGGAGAGTTAATTTACGAAACACTTGCATTTACTTCCTTCTTTCCTCACTGTTATTTCTGTCACTTATAAACCTGCACGTGGAGGCCCCAGAATATGTGTATGTATACGTGTACATATTTCCATTATGCGAGGAAGTATTTCTTTCCCCTGCTCATTTTCTCATTGGCTTCCTCCACCTTTCTCTCTCTTTTCTTAATTTTTCTTAATGTTTAATAATTTTTTTTTGAGACAGAGAGAGAGACAGAGCGTGAACAGGGGTGGGGCAGAGAGAGAGGGAGACACAGAATCTGAAGCAGGCTCCAGGCTCCGAGCTGTTAGCACAGAGCCTGACGCGGGGCTCGAACTCGTGAACCAGGAGATCATGAGTTGAAGTCGGCCGTTCAACCGATTAAGCCACCCAGGTGACCCTTCTCTTTCTTAAAACTGTAAATATTTTCAGTGGAGGACTGGTGGCTCAATTCTCCAATTATTAGTTTGATAGCAATCAAGGTTGTGAGCCTTCACAAATTTTGTACCTGCTGGGATTTAAGAACTATTCTCCAAAATGTTTTCCTGCAATAAAAAAGGGGGGGAGGATGACGGTGATGGTGAGGGTGAGGGTATTCAAATTTTCATATGCAGGTAGAAATATAGCTATGTATTCTAAGACATTTACTCACATACATGTACATATACCAATATAATGTATGATTTGATGTCTCAGCAAATATGTCTTCATCTGATAGGTGAGTTATCTCTTTTTACTTTGCTCATGAAGAAAACGGCAGATGAATGATCAGCTGTTGGTTATCCTTCACCATGTAGAGTGATAGATGAACAGACACTTTAATTTAGCGCCTTTGTGTTTGCTCCTAGTTTGAGACTTTTGTTTTTTATTATAGTATGCCCGCTAGAATGAAACTCCATACACTTGGGACAAATTATAATGAGACAAATTGCAAATGCAGGCATTGATGCTTTTCTCTATTTATGATACTGCAAACTGTCCCAAAAAGGGATTGTAGGAGAGACTTTGAATGTTTCATGGGTGGATTAGTAATTAATGGAACACACACACAGGTATTGGTGTCAATCCGCGTTATAGGTGCTAAAATTGACAACAGGACTTCTCCATATGAAAATTTACTGCTTTTGGAGAAAAGAAATGGCAGTTTTACTTCATTTCGCTACTCTTGCAACAGTTTCTTAGGCAAGGGGGTTTAGAACTGGATGTTACCTCTGAATAATGGTTATTATTTTTATGGTGGTAAAAATGATAGCCAATGTTGAAATCATTTCTAAAAAAATCAAGGAAAACACTTCAATAAATGTATCAAAATATAAACTTTGTGCCTAATCTTGAGTTACTGAGCAATTATTTTTTTCAGCTGCACAAAAGGCTCTTATGATCCTACCTTTCCATGTCCCAAATTTTAAGACTTGAGACCCCGTTTTATTAACTACCACCACTGCGGGCCAAAGACATGACTATCTCTTTTGTTCCTCGCTCTGGAAGGTAGCCTTCCTCTCCTCACCTACCTACCTGCTCATGGTATGTTTTCTAGCATGACATTTAATAAATTCCATCCTACTAGTCAACCCAAATATAGATATCTAGAAAATCCATTTGATTACATAAAATATGACTTATCAACCACCATTCACACACTTCCATTATTTAGTAATAGAGTTAAACCTCAGTGATGTGAATGTCTATTTTCTCTCTCCATTTAAAAATGTCACCAGCTTGGGTCACCTTGCTGGCTCAGTTGGTATAGCATGTGACTCTTGATCTTGGGATCCTGAGTTCAAGCCCCACTTTGGGTACAGAGTTTACTTAAAGAAAAAATTGGTTAAAAATGGCAATAGCTCTGGCATGGTATATGTGGTTCTTCTTAACTAAATAGGGAAGTATTCGTGTGGTAATGATCCATTTGCAACCTGATTTGGAGAGGGCTACACTAATCTTGCGAGGTCTTGGGCGAGTCATTAATTTAATGGAATTCTGTTTTCATATTAGAAAAGAAATAATTACAGGCCACATATTCATCTCACAAGTGTGCCAGACCCTGCTGTATATCTGAAGATACAATCATGAATAATACAAGTAAGGCTCTGAATTTCCAGATCTTATAGGCCAGAGAAAACACAGAAGAAAATAAATATATTACAAGGGAGTTGATAAATACAATGACTGTGGTAGTACGGAAGGCCAGAGGAACATAGAGGAGGGACATCCAACCCAGCCTGGGGTGGTATGAAGGGTTAGAGAATGCTTCTTGCAGAAGGGTATATGTAAGGCAAAGGAGGAGTAGATATTGACTAAGAAAGAGATATAGAAAGAGGAAAAGGGAAGAATGTTCTAGGCAGCAGGAAAGGCAGGGCCAAAGCCAGAGATAAGTCATGGCAAAAGCAAAAGATTAAAGGTGTTCATTTGGCCTGGGCCACAGAGTTTGAGGGACAGGTTCACGTATGAGATAAAAATAACTTTTAGGAACGCCTGGGTGGCAGTCGGTTAAGCTTCTGACTCTTGATCTTGGCTCAGGTCATGATCTCACAGTTTGTGAGTTTGAGCCCCACATTGGGCTCTGTGCTGACGGTGCAGTCTGTCTGGAACTCTCTCTCCTTCTCTCTCTGCCCCTCCCCTACTTGTGCTTTCTCTCTCTCTCAAAATAAAGAAACTTAATTTTAAAAATTAAAAAAACAGAACTTTCTAATATTAGAGTATAGTTGTTTAAAAATAAGTACTTGGTACAACTAGTCTTGATTGTGTACATATGACTTATTAGTAATGATGGAGCCAACTGAAAAGATTCTAGGATGCTTCTTATTGCACAGCACTATGCCCAAAGCTGCAGATAACATAAATGTGGATAAAACACATCCATATTTTCAAACAAGTTTGCAATCTAGCAGAGGAGATAAGCAGGTAAACACTCAGTAATATGGAACTGAATGAAGTGGGTCCTCTGGTAGAAATATCAAAAAAGTGCTGTCGAAGACCAGAGAAATGATGAATTGATCTAGGGGTGGGGAGTGGAACTTAATAAAGACAGTTGTTGCTGAGCTGGACATTGAAGGATGGCTAAGAGCGATCCCGGTTTCATTTTCATATATCTAAATGAGCATATATTAAGTTATCCAACAACAGAAAAGAGGTATCATAATCTTCCTCCTGGATAAGTGCATTATAACAATAACATATATGCACATTTATTTCTTTGTTGATTTTTTCTTATTATTAAACATAAAAGATCTTCCACATCATATAAAGTGTAAAAATAAGCTAGCAAAATAAATGAGAGCCATAAAACTGGAAAAGATCTTAGATCATACAGCTGCCTTTTATTTTTTAATTTTTTTTAACATTTATTCATTTTTGAGAGACAGAGACAGAGTGTGAGTGGGGGGAGGGCAGAGAGAGAGAGGGAGACAGAGAATCGGAAGCAGGCTCCAGGCTCTGAGCTGTCAGCACAGAGCCCCACGCATCGCTTGAATTCATGAACCGCGAGATCATGACCTGAGCTGAAGTCAGACGCTTAACCAACTGAGCCACCCAGGCGTCCCTGCCTTTTTTTTTTTTTTTTAAGTGTTTATTTATTTATTTTGAGAAAGAGAGTGCAAGCGGGGGAGGAGCAGAGAGATAGAATCCCAAGCAGGCTCCGCACTGTCAGTGCAGAGCCCGACATGGGACTCTATCTCACAAACTCTGAGATCATGACCTGAGCAGAAACCGAGAGTAGGACGCTTAACCAACTGAGCCACCCAGGTGCCCTCTTTTATTGTTTTTTGATACATAAGTCTCAAGTCCAGAAAGTTAAGAGACCTGCCCAAGATCACTGAAACAGTTTAAAAGTGGAGACAAGACTTCTAGACGACCAGTATTCCTACCGCACTCAGGTGTCTCCCTCAGTAAGAAATCCATTAGCATTAAATAAACAAAACTAGTTTACCACAGGAAGATATGAGACAATTTTTATAGGCAGTATATTATTTTATATACATGTTGATTTTGAACTAATTTGTTCATCAACATTTCAAACGTTAAAATTTATAAGTAATAAGTTAAACAAATATTTTAGAGCAAATTAAAAATAAGATTGCCATGAAAACTTGAAGAAATGTGATAATATTCATAGCAAATTGTTAAAAGGAGAACACATAAGTATCGTATGTTGGTTGTAACTTAATGATATAGTCCCATATGCACAGAGGAAAAAGTCACCAAAGATATATTTAATACCCTGCCTCTTTCCAGAATGTTTATAAATATTATTGCCAAATCAATTAATGTGTTCTGGCTATATAAAATACTAAAGAAATAAAGAGAATTCACCAGTCTAGTCCTGTTTTTCAAATTTTCTATAGCAGTTACTCACCATAACTGAGACAAAATAATGAATCACTGTAGTTTATGATTCAGAACAGATGAGTGATATAGTGGAGACTTTCATATAACACGTAATTGTATTATACAAACCAAAGATGATCCTGGCATTCTTTCTATTCTCTCTTCTTCATGATTGAAAAATGATGACTTCTCCCTACTAGGCTTGCTGGCCTCTTAACGTTTTAGAACACACCCATTCAGAGTTGTCTATATGGTCCTAAACCATCACAACACTCTTCCTTCCAGTGGGAGGGCCTGGCCCTCAACTCTATCACCCTAAGGCCTTCTTCACCATCTGTGCAACACAGAGATTTTCTTGATTCACTTTTTCCTCCCATCCCATGTCCAATCCAGTCATAAGCTTTGTCAGCACTAACTCCAAAATAGATGTTGAATCTGAAAAACACCTAACCCCTTCCTCAGCTAGGAACTAAGTCTGAGTCCTCAGCGGCCCTCACCTGGAACATTGCAACAATCTGTTAGGTGCTCTTGCCTCTCAAAACTGCATCCTTGGGGCGCCTGGGTGGCGCAGTCGGTTAAGCGTCCGACTTCAGCCAAGTCACGATCTCGCGGTCCGTGAGTTCGAGCCCCGCGTCAGGCTCTGGGCTGATGGCTCGGAGCCTGGAGCCTGCTTCCGATTCTGTCTCCCTCTCTCTCTGCCCCTCCCCTGTTCATGCTCTGTCTCTCTCTGTCCCAAAAATAAATAAAAAAAAAAGTTGAAAAAAAAAATTAAAAAAAAAAAAAAAAAAAACTGCATCCTTCACATGGGGCCAGAGTAAGGCCACAACCCTGCCCACACCTCCCAGCACGTTTCCATACACCGAGGACAGCCTCCAAAGTCCTTACCCTGGCTAAAAGGCCCTAGTAATTTGGACCTCACCTATTTCCCAAGCCTCCCCTCCCTCCTTCTCCTTCCCTACTTTTGGCCCTCTGGCCTTGTTTTTGTTCCCAGAACAAGCAACCCTTCTTAAGATATGTTTCCCCTGGGTCTTTGCGTGGCCACACCTTTCCCTGTCTTCCCTCAAGTGTGTACCTCTTCAGAGAAGCCTCTTCCTTCTCTGGCTGAAGGATCACCTCTGCTTCCTCTTTCCTGGCACCCTCCTTCGTCTTCCCTATGATACTTCTAAGTAAAATTATCTTCTCCATTTCTTTTTAACGTGTGTAGTCTCTGTCTTCCCTGACTATTCCACAAGGACAGAGACTTGTCTGTCTTTTCACCACTCTATTCCCGACTCACCAACTGACTGCTAAGCCCTTGTAAAAGTTCTTTCCCACGTCCCCTTCTATGAACACTTTTGTGTTCTCTAGTGTAGCTGAAAGAGTGGAATTTGACGTGAGAAGATAGAGTTTTGCCCGTATGATACTCTTTAAGATAGAGAAGAAACTGAGGGTTGATGGTGGCGGTGGGGGTGGGGGGGCGCAGGGACGGACTAAATGGGTGATGGGAACTAAGGAGGACACTTCTTGTGTTGAGCACTGGGTGTTATATGTAAGTGATGAATCACTAAATTCTACTCCTGAAAACATTATATTATATGTTAACTAACTAGAATTTAAATAAACATTTGAAGGAAAAAAGAGACGAGAGAATTGACCCTATTCCTGGCTGTGGGAAAGTGTTCTCACTTGCAAACCCAGGCAGAATTCTTACATGAGGAGGCTGTTGTGAAGTTTAAATGAGGTAATGAATGCAAAACACAATGCTTACAGAAACTGGCACATGGCAAACAGGAGTTGTCATTAATAATATTTTTGCTCAGCATACACAGTGGTCCGAGTCAGTAAGTGTGAGTTCTGCTTCCTTTTCTCTTTCCTTCTTTTTTCCTCTTAAATCACTTACTTATATATTTTCTCATTTTCAAAGGCATCTGCACTAACTCTGGGGTTTTCCATGCAAAACCAGAATACGGGAGACCAACAGATGCTTCCTCGTTGATTCGTGTCACCTCGTCTCTCATTATTGTCACTGTGCTCCTGAGTCTTGGTTACCAGGACTGCTGCTGCTCTCCTCCCACAGACTGCAGATCAGAGCTGATTGTGCTTTGGCAAAACTTTAAAATACGTCTCCCATTTTCTGTGATAGTGAACAGCAGACAACATGGTCAAGTGTGGACACTTCTCCTGCTGCTCCTCTGTTCTTCCCCAAGCTCATCGTACGGACTGAGTTGGAATCCAATGTTTTAACCCCTAAGGACCATGGCTTCTTCTCCCTCCATCGACATAACAGCCTACTCCAGTTGAAGGCTTGATCAAGGGCATATTGCTCAGTGTGGAACTTCTGTGTGGTGAAACTTGATTTGTAAAGATTTTCCACTACTCTTGGATCATACGTTTAGCCATGGATGGAAGTAAGGCAATGCAAAAGTAAGCATGCACAGGACGTTAGTTTCAGGATTTCCACCAGTAGGCTCACTGTTTTATGATGTGTGAGTGATTTAGTAGAGAGGTGTGCAAATTTTGTAGAGCAAATGAATTCCATACTGACCTGCTCAGTGTAAGGTAAGGTGTCACTACTGCTGTTTATGTAAACCATGAAATGCTTAGTGAGTCCAGCCTCACACCTTTAAAACACGTGATTGATTTTGGGGCGCCAGGGTGGCTCAGTCGGGTGAGCATCCAACTTTGGCTCAGGTCATGATCTCGCGGTCCATGAGTTCGAGCTCCGTGTCTGGCTCCGTGCTGACGGTTCAGAGCCTGGAGGCCGCTTCGGATTCTGTGTCTCCCTCTCTCTCTGCCCTTCCCCTGCTCGTGTTCTGTTTCTGTCTCAAAAATAAATAAATGTTAAAAATTTTTTTTAAAAAAGTGATTGATTTTGTTTCATTTCATTTTTGTTAAGACGATACCTCTATCAGCATTAATTTTGCTAAATTGCAGCAATTTATTTGTATGCCAGTTCTGAGGGGTAGTACTGTACATTAATCATTTCTGTAAACCTAGCATATAACTGACACACATAAGTGCCAGTTACAGTAAATATTGGTTGAACCAATGAAAATATATATGCCTTGGCTGTATTTATATGACTATATTTACCAAACGTATGTCTGGCTGATTCAGTAGCATTAAAGACTGATCTGTATCATTATACTGAAAAAATCAAGGGGACTTAAAATACATCTATTTCTGTTCACCGATTCCTCACATCTGTATGGTATGCAGCCATTATAAAGCCCTTCCACATAAACTCCTCCAATCCTTAGAATGATAGTGGGAGGTGGCAATCTAAGTCTCAGGGTTACAGATTACATGGTTCCAAAGGCCAAGTACCATAAAAGAGTGACACCTTCTGAGAAGATGGGCCTAAATCTGACACTTACCCCTGAGTCAGCTTTTAAGAAAAATCATAGGAATTTAGAGACTTTCATTTTGTTGTTACTTTAAACAATTTTTAGAGACCTTTACTTTTGTTTTTCTGTTAGTGAGGAGAAATGAAATCAACAGGCTGGTTATTTGTTCTATTTTGCTCACGTCCTAGACTCAACATATCTTACAGTTGAAATCTTTCATCCATCCCAAAAAGGGTCTTTCAGCTTTTGTCTGGATGCTCAGTTCTAAGGACAGGAGCATCTTATTTTATTGAGATAACATCTCCATCTAGTCACTTGCCTCTGTTGGTCCCAGTTCTTTCCTTCATCAGCACAGACACTCGGTTCTTCTACAGCTTTTGGTACAGGCTGGTGTCCAGGGTCCTCACTGTACAATGAGTGGATACAAGCTCAGGTTCTGGCATCAGGGCTTGTTACGTGACCTCAGTCACTCCTTATGTGACTAAAGTACATGACCAGGAGGATTAAAACTAACAACCCATGTGACATGCTTAGCAGAATACTCAATAAATTATTTTCTTAAATTATATTTTATTACCATGATTAATCCTGGTCACCCTATGAATATTCTCTAGTTTGTCAACATGCCTTTTATAATTCAGCCCCCAAAGTCAGACAAAATGTTTCAGATGTAAGCCAGACGTTTAGTAATCAATGAATTTGATTAATGTTCTCCTAGAACTTGGCAGAAGAGCACATTTCTTTCTATACAATAAACAAACCATGTGCATAACTATCATGACTAGATCCATATATGTAAATAAAGACATGAATGTCTAACTTTGAACAAGTTATTTTATTCCAGTTTTAAAGAGAAATATTTGACCTACATCATTGTATAAGCTTAGGTGTACAGCATGATAGTTTGATTTATACACATTGTGAAAGGACCAGCTAAATCTTCTCATATAGATACAATAAAAACAAAAAAGAAGAAAACAGGAAAAAATTTCCTTATGATGAGAACTATTAGCATTTACCTTCCCAAGTGTCTTACATATCATACAGCAGTGTTAGGTACAGTTGCTACATTGTAATTACGATCCTTATTTATCTTATCACTGGAAGTGTGTACTTTTGGACCACCTTCTTCCATTTCCCTGTCTCCCCACCCCCTGCCTCTGGCAGCCACAAGTCTAATCTCTTTTTCTATGGGTTTGGTTTTTATCATTTTGTTTTGCGTTAGATTTCACACACAAGTGAGATCATACAGTACTTCTTTTTCTGTCTGACTTATTTCACTTACCGTGATGCTCTCAAGATCCGTTCATGTTGTTGCAAATGATAGATTTTCCTCATTTTTTATGGCCAAATAATATTCCATTGTGTATATCTATAAACTACAATTTCTTTATCCATTCATCCATTGATAGACACTTAGGCTGTTTCTATGTCTTGGCTACTGGAAATAATGTTGCTATTACAATAGGAATACAGATATCTTTTCAAGTTAGTGCTTTTGTTTCCTTTGTATATGTTCTCAGAAGTAGAAGTGATGGATCATATGGACCTCTATTTTTAATTTTTTGAGGAACCTCCATACTGTTTTCCATAGTAGCTGTACCAACTTACATTCCCACCAATAATGACCAAGAGGTCCCTTTTCTCCACATCAGCATTTATCTTTTGTCTTTAAAAAAAAAAAAACACATTTATTTATTTTTGAGAGAGTGCAAGTGGAGGAGGGGTAGAGAGAGGGGGACAGAGGATCCGAAGTGGCATCTGCACTAACAGCAGTGAGCCCAATGTGGGGCTTGAACTTACGAACATGAGATCATGACCTGAGCCAAAGTTGGATGCTCAACCAAATTTTGCCCCATCTTTTGTCTTTTTAATAATGGTCAGGCATAAGGTGATATCTCAGTGTGGTTTTAATTTGCATTTTCATAGTGACTAGTGATGTCTAGCATCTTTTCAGCCTTTTGTATTTCTTGGGAGAGATGTCTATCCAGGTCCTTTGCCTATTTTTTAATTGGGTTACTTGTGGGTGTTTTTAAAATTTTTTTTTATTACTTTATTTATTTTTTGAGAGAGAGAGAGAGAGCAGGGGAGGAGCAGAGAGAGAGAGAGGGAGAGAGAAAATCCCAAGCAGGCTCTATGCTGTCAGTGCAGAGCCCGGTGCAGGGCTGAAACCATGAATCCTGAGGTCACGACTGAGCCAAAATCAAGAGTCAGATGCTAAACAGACTGAGCCACCCAGGCACCCCTTTTGTTTTTTGAAAGAAATAGGATAGAATATTTTTTATTAAGTTTTAATTTTAATTCCGGTAAAGTCAACATATGGTGTTCTATTAGTTTCGGGTGTGCAATATGTGATTCAACAATTCCATATATCACCCAGTGCTCATCATGACAAGTGCACTCTTTAATCCTCATCACCTGTATCACCCATCCCCCACCCACCTCCTTTCTGGCAACCATCAGTTTGTCTTTATAGTTAAGAGTCTGTTTCTTGGTTTGTCTCTTTCTTTTTCCTTCGCTCATCTGTTTTGTTTCTTAAATTCCACATATGAGTGAAATCATATACTGTTTGTTTTTCTCTGACTTATTTCACTTAGCATTATACTCTCTGGCTCCATCCATGTCCTTGCAAATGGCAAGATTTCATTCTTTTTTTTTTTCATGTTTATGTATATTTGAGAGAGAGAGAGTGAGTGAGAGAGCAGGGAAGGGGCAAAGAGAGAGACAGACAGAATCTGAAGCAGGCTCAAGGCTCTGAGCTGTCAGGACAGAGCCTGATGTGGGGCTCTAATTCACGAGCCATGAGATCATGACCTGAGACGATGTCGGCCATTCAACCGACTGAGCCACCCAGGTGCCCCTAGATTTCATTCTTTTTTATGGCTAAGTAATATTCCAATATATATATATATATATATATATATATATATATATATATACCACATCTTTATCTATTCATCGATCGATGGACACTTGAGATGCTTCTAGTGGTATTTTTCCCTATTGAATTGTATTAGTTCTTTATATATTTTGGATATTGGCCCCTTACCAGATATATGGCTTGCAAATATTTTTTCCCATCCCATAGTCTGTCCTTTTACTTAGTTGGTGGTGTCTTTTGCTTTGTAGAAGCTTTTTAGTTTGCTGTCGTCTCACTTGTTCTTTTTTTGTTTTGCTTCTTGTGCTTTCAGTGTCCTAGCCAAAAAGCCATTACCAACACACTCGTCAAGGAGTTTTATTCCTATGTTGTCTTCTAGGAGTTTCATGGTTTCAGGTCTTACATTTAAGTCTTTAAACTACTTTGGGTTAATTTTTGTGAGTGATGTGAGGTATGGGTACAGTTTCGTTCTTTTACATTAAACTATCCAACTATCCCAGCACCATTTACTGAAGAGACAGTCTTTCCTCCATTGAGTATTCTTGGCTTCCCTATCATATATTAGTTAACTGTATTCGCTTCAGTTTACTTCTAGGCTCTCAATTCTGACCCACTGGTCTATTAGTCTGTCTTTAATACTGTTTTGATAACTATAGCATTATAGTATAGCTTGAAATCAGGAAGTGTAATACCTCCTGGTTTATTTGTCCTTCTCAGGATTTCTTTGGCTGTTCAATGTCTTTTGTGGTTGCATATAAATTTTAGGAATTTTTTTCTACTTCTGTAAAAAATGTCATTGAAATTTTTGTAGAGATTGTATCTCCAATATATACAATAAGATATGTATCTAATATACAATAAGAATCTATAGATAGCTTTTGGTAGTATGGACATTTTAGCAATATTATTACTTCCAATCCATGAACATCAGCTACTTTTCCACTTACTCATGTCTTCTTCAATTTATTTCATCAAAGTCTTATAGTTTTCAGATTAGAAATCTTTCACCTCCTAAGTAAAATTTATTCCTAAGTATTTCATTGCTTTGATGCTATTGTAAATGGGATTAATTTATTTATTCCACTTTAAGAAATTTCATTGTTAGTGTATGGAAACACTACTGATTTTTGTATGTTAATTTTGCATCCTACAATTTTACTGCACTCACTGATTAGATCTAATGGTTTCTTAGAGCAAGTTATTTTAAGGATTTGTTTCCTAAGGAGATATAAGACTATGTGGTTTGACTGATACTTATAAAGCTGCACGAATTCTTACCCCAAATGTAAGCAAAAGACCTGCTCACACCAACCAAAGCTGTTCCCTCATTTCAGCAGTGGATGCTCCCCAGCAACAAAATTGAGTGCTGGAACACAGGAGGGAGTATACTGGGAGATGTAATCTCATTATCAATAGCTGACATATTATGAGGACAGTGGCCTACTGTTTTAATATAGCAGCACACTAGGCTGTTTTTCAAATGCATTGTCTTCAGCCCGAAATTACCTATTGGAAAAATTCATAGGTCCTGCTATTGTTATGATGCTGTGCTATGGACTAAAAGCTTTTCTTTACTCAGGTAGGAGCCAAAACAAATAAGCAAAAGTCAATAGCCGCCCCCCCATTTCCTACTCCCTTTCTTCCAATAACTTAGAAAGGGAAATCAATGCCTTTCTGTCTCTTCACAGAGTCTCGTGAACATACATGGACAGATGCAAGGAGAGATTATGCAGCTAAGTGATTAGATGCACATAAAAAGATAGATGGTTAGATAGAGGGGAGATCGGTAGGAGAGAGAGGTAGATAAATGATACGTAGATAGATGATAGGTGATACATAGGTAGATATGATAGAATGAGAGGTGGAGGGTGCTATCATAGAAAACAACCCAGGCTGGGTGTCAGGATACTTGAATTCTAGTCTTGACTCCGCCATTAACTTGCTCGTGACTTCACTTAGTCCTTCATTGATTGTTGCAATAAATTAGGGGTGTGGCAACCAGCATCTTGGGCGATATTGGTAGGTCTTAAACCCTTAAGAAATAGCTCTGTAAATCCATCATTGCTGCCCTATTTGTCACCATTCCTCCCTGTCAATAGTTTGGCAGGATTCTCAGTAGAATGCATACTATTACTAGCCACATCTCCCAACCATACTCTCAGAGATACCCATTTCCAGAAATGAGAGGGGGTTTGGGGTATTGGGGACCAAATGATGTCTAAGTTCTAAATTCTATGATTCACCTACCATACATAAACATAGGCTCTTAAAATTTGCCACTCAGAATATATTTCCTATGAACACAATCCTTTCTATGAACACTAATTTTTCTAAAGTCTGAGGAGCAGGCCTGCTTTTGCAGCTACCTGGTTTTCTTTGGCCCAGACCAATTGAAAGTGCTCAAATCTTAGGCAAAATGATGACATGTGAAAATTTACATATAGCTTGCTTCAGCTTTCCCTTTCTGTGCTATATTTCCCGCAGGGACAAAGGCTCTTGGAAGGGCCTGATAACTTCCTGCTCTTTTAACTCCTAACTCACTCCAGAATAAGAGAGAGCCTGATAATTAGTAAGTATATGTTATAAAATCCTACATCATTATGGCAGGAAGGGGCTTACAGATTTTGCTGGAGTGTCTGTTGACAACTCGGCTTCACCACTACCTCTTCCAGCCAGGAACTATCTTTCCCTAGATCCTCTTCCCCATATGGTCCTGGCCAGAGTCAGCATCTCTTTCATTAAAGATCCTCCTGTGAGGGGTGCCTGGGTGGCTCAGTAGGTTAAGCGTCCAACCTTGGCTCAGGTCATGATCTTGTGGTCCATGAGTTCAAGCCCCACATGGGGCTCTGTGCTGACAACTCAGAGCCTGGAGGCTGCTTCGGATTCTGTGTCTCCGTCTCTCTTTGCCCCTCTCTCTGCTCCTCCCCTGCTCATACCCTGTCTCTCTCTCTCTCTCTCTGTCTCTCAAAAATAAACAAACATCAAAAAAAAGTTTAAGAAATACTCCTGTGAGAATTGAAAGGCTGAAGGGGAGAAGCCATAATTCTCAGGCTGTAGTTGGGTCAGATGCATGGGTAGATGTGAGGTTCTAAAGAATCACCAGGTGACATTCTAAAGAATTACCTCAATCAGTGCTACAGACTGAGAGAGGACAGGAGCTTTCCAGAGGTTCTTAAAATTTACACACTACTGAATCACCTGCTTTAGTAAGGCATGCTGAGGTCATTGTTGGGAGCTTCCCTGATCTTGGTTCCCCTAGCTCTTCCAGTGGTTGGTTATGCCTCTAATTCCCTGCATTGAAAATCTTCATATTTGAAATACACAGTTCCTTCTGTTGTCCTGCCCAAAGCTGGACCCCCTAAGCATCACCTGATTCAACCATTTATGGGCATGTGAGTCCACTTGGTGACATATCTGATGAGTTGGCACTCAGCTTATTCTTAAACACTTAAAGCAATATGACAATTGCTTGCTTTGGAAACAGCCCATTTCATTAAAGAATTGCCCAAATTGTTAGAAGGCATATCATAGTGTAAAACAGAATGAGCACAGATGTTTTTTAATCAGAAAAGACTAGCTTTGTATCCTGTTTGCCACTTACAAACACTGGGTAAGCTGCAAAACTTCTCAGCCTGTTTTCTCTTCTGTACAGGGAAGGCAGTAATTGTACCTGCTTTTCAGGGTTGTTGTAAGGACTAAATGAGATCAGGTTTATAAGCCATCTTTTCCTTATACTAACCACAAATTGGCATTCGTATAACTTTCTCTCTTTGGGCCTAATTCTGTCATCTGGAGTCACGCAGGCAGGGCCCCAGCTGGCCCACAGAGCACCTTTTGTCAGAATGAAAAGCTGACTCAGCCTGGCATTGGGGCATACGGTTTGGTGAGCAAAGCAAGCACTGGAATTCAGCCCCCACTGCCCCTCAGCTGAGCACCCTTGTGCTGAACAACTATCTACAGGGTCACTGCAGGCAGATTAAATATAATCTCTCATGAAAATCCTTCATAGATTTGAAGACTTCTCTCAGTTCCTCAACTCACTTTTCCTCTCCTGTCTAGACCAAACATGACCAACTGGGTGAGGACTGCTCCAGAGTGAAAGAAGAGTGCACTCTTCATTAATGAATGATTCAGCCAGAGGATGGATACACTGGAAGATTAATTAGACCAACTAAGAGTCATTCACACTAAGGTGTCCCCTTAATCGCCTATTTACATTTTTTAAATGTTTTTATTTATTTTTGAGACAGAAAGAGACAGAGCATGAGCAGAGGAGGGGCAGAGAGAGAGGGAGACACAGAATCTGAAGCAGGCTCCAGGCTCTGAGCTGTCAGCACAGAGCCTGACGTGAGTCTTGAACTCACAGACTGTGAGATCATGACCTGAGCTGAAGCTGGATGCTTAACGGACTGAGGCACCCAGGTGCCCCGCCTATTTACAATTTTAAATGTTTCTGTAGAGGTTTACCTCTTGCTGAAGACTGTCGGACATCAGTGACAATGTGGGGAGGGGTGTTAATGAGAGAGGGGAAGGTATGAAGATTCCTCACTTGGCCTGCCTGGCTACACCTAAGGGCCTCTCTGGTGTCACCCTGTAGGACAACTAGCCAGGAGAGCGTGGGGCCCATGCTCAATATCTACTTTCCCTCCACCGACCCATTTCAACATTTGATGGCCCAAGGCAAGAGAATAAATGGAAGCCAATAGATCATATGTCTGAATATTAAGAAATTATAAATAAAGCTAAAAACTGTTAAATGAAATATGTTCTATCTTCTTACCTGACACATAAATATTCATAATGACAAAATTGAAAAAATGTGTGTAAAGCTATTTTTTTTTATATGACTGACAGCAAAGTATCAACGATGACTGAATTAATTATTGTGCATGTCTGGGTGTTCTGTTGAGGAGCCGGTGATCCTTGGATGAGTAATAAAGACATACATAATTCATTATTTTATATTCTTACATAAAATTAATTGGTCTTGCCTTCATTTTAGCCAAATTATGAATTATATTACTGTAACCAAGATTTTCATGTGTTTTATTGACAGCAATGACAAAAATAACCAATATTTCTTTTTTTTTTTAATTTTTTTTTTAAACGTTTATTTATTTTTGAGACAGAGAGAGACAGAGCATGAACGGGGGAGGGTCAGAGAGAGGGAGACACAGAATCTGAAACAGGCTCCAGGCTCTGAGCTGTCAGCACAGAGCCCGACGCGGGGCTCAAACTCACGGACCGCGAGATCATGACCTGAGCCAAAGTCGGCCGCCCAACCGACTGAGCCACCCAGGCGCCCCTAACCAATATTTCTTAAGTCATTATAGTTCATATGTGTAATATATATTTTTTCATTAATTTTAATTTAGAGAAATTTCACTCTGCTAAGGCAGGAGCAATGAGAATTGTCAATAAAATTCTTAAACCAATACTTAAGTTAGGAAATGAACTTTACCACATGAATTTTACATATATTAAAAACTGTAATGCAGTCACATGTGGCAAAGTAGCACTTTTGTACAAAATATAAACTAATTTAATAGCAAATGCATTGCTATTATTTTTAACATGAACATGTTAAAGGAATATCTTTTCAAGGAATATCTAGATATACAGAGTATTTCTCACATTCTTATTTTACATTTTGTAACTGGAAAGGAAACAAAACTTATTAGAACATTACATAACTTATTCAAATCTCTCCTCAGTTAAGACTATACCCTCATCTGTAATGGCCAGAAATGTAGTCTCCATTAAGATTAGAAATTATTGAGAATTGTTTATACGTGAATCATCTCCTTGGTTTCAAACCAAATTTTTACATTATTTAAATAAAGCTCAATATTAATTTTTGGAAAATTTAATTGTCTTATTAAACATTTTCATAGAAGTAAAACTACTTGCAATTCTAGCTTCTAGCCTTCCTTGGGAGCCATCTAGTTACCAATATAAAGAATAGGTACCACGTGTCCCAGAGGCTACATCTAGACTAACAACTACCATTTTAGGAGTGATACGGATCGTTGTAAAATGTTCCTTTCCTCCTCTGTGGAACTGTAGCAAATACTGTACAGATTCTTGAGTACCTGGAACCAGGTTGGAACAAAGAGAGAAGCAAGACGCTGGATGCTTGGTGCTACTGGGGAATGATACTTTATTATGCAAAAATCTAATACATTCACACTGTCTGAGAGAGAAAGAACTTGACAAGTTAATTTGTTTTTTTCTCTTACCTCAGTGCTTCTGCCAATCAGATTCTCCCTGTATGTCAGGGCACTCTCTGCCTTCTGCATAGATGGTACCACAATCCACAGACCCTTGTGGCTCCAGACACTGTTTAAGGGACAAAGGACAAGAGATGAAGTGATGCATTTTCCTGGGTCTGGAACTGTGTTAGTCACGAGAGTAGGTCACCCCGTGTCAGTGCTAATCACTAACCCTGTGTGTCAGGGGTGTCTGCATGCTCTTTTATTTAAAAAATAATTTTTTTTAATTAATTTATTTTGAGATGGTGGCGGGGTGGGGGGAGAAAGTGTGCACACACAAGCAGGGAGGGGCAGACAGAGAGGGAGAGAGAATCTCAAGCAGGTTGTGTGCTGCCAGTGCTACAGCCCTACACCGGGCCCAACCCCAGGAACCCCAGGACCCATGACCTGAGCTGAAATCGAGAATTGATGCTTAACCAACTGAGCCACCCGGCACCCCTCTGTGTGCTCTTTAATACGTATGTTTTTGTGTGTTTGTGATCTGTGGAGCCCCCAAGGGTAGAACTGCTAGGAAGCTTCCCTCTACTCCATGGAGGCCTGAGTCTAGCACAGGGAGCCTATCTACACTGTAACCCAGGCTATGTGCCTCTGGGCATTTTTTGCCTGAAGGGACCAGGTTTGGTCTCTTCACTCACCTTCTGCTCAAGTCTTTTACACACATCCTTTTGTTTGGAGGGTCTTTGAAGGGTTTGAAGGGTTTGGAGGGTTAATAATTATTGTTTTTGAATGACATTACATCCCCCCCTCACCTTTTTGAAGTTTATTTATTTTGTGAGAGAGATAGGGACAGAAAGAATCCCAAGCAGGGTCTGCACTGTCAGCACAGAGCCCAACATGGGGCTCCATCTCACAAACTGTAAGATCATGATCTGAGCTGAAATGATCTTAGACACCTAAGCAACTGGGCCACCCAGGCGTCCCTACATCCCCCTTTTTAATATCCTAGAATGAACCCCTCTGGTTTCAAAGTTTCTGACAAAAATTTGCCTCTCCATTAAGGGGAATTTTTACTGTAATTTACAAACTATACCTTGGACACCTATCTTTTCTAGAGAAGGGCACAGATACACTTCCTTTAGGACAAACTCTCTGCTTCCCGCAGTCCAAGAATTGAGGAAATTTTCAGTAAACAGGAATTCTCATTTCTTGCTTTTGTTTTTAAGAATTTACTGTTACGATATACTGTTTTGTGTGCCATGAGTCTACTGATCTCAATGAAGCTGTCAATATTACGTTACAATTTAATACCATCAAAAGTACTTAAGAGTAGTCAAGATAATGTGAGTAAACTGCTTATAACAGTGCTTAGCATGAAGTAAGTGCTTAATACATGATAGCTGTTTTATTAGGATTACTGTGCTTGCAAATTTAGATATGGCTTCCCATGCACCTCTACACAAATTCTCTTCTATCATTACTCCCGTCACATTGTAAGGTATACAGAGCAAATATCTCCCTTCTACAGATAGTGGAACTGAGGGTCAGAGACCTAAAGCTATTGGAAGGTCCCACACTTGAGCAAAGTAGATGACAGCCAGAGTTCTCTAATTCTTAGTGGCCACCCAGAAGCAGTGGCATCTTTTGCCCAGATAACTAAAATCACTTTTTTCTTCTTTTCACCAAAATAAGAGCTGCAGTAGCCCCCAAACAGAAAACCACCTTGAACCTCACACACACATAACATTGGCAACATCTTCAAAATTCTGAGTATGGATTTCAATAGATTGAAGTTGCATTTACAGAACACAAGAGTCCAAGTTTCCTACTTAAGGGAAGTGTAGGTCACATCTGTGCCTGCCCTCTGAGGGTAATGCCAATGGGTCACTGATCCACACGGAATGTAATTGGCAGACAGAGTTCCCATGGAAGTTCCCCAAATCAAAGTTGGCACGTAGCTAAGATCTGCTGAAGACTTGGCTTTACTTTTTTGGTGCCCTCAATGATGTACTTTTCCTCTGTCTTCCCTTCATATGTTCTCTTCGTTTTCATGAAGGTTCTCATTAGGAGGAATGAAACGCCTTTCTTCTGGTATTAGTCATTCCCCACTGACGTTGCCCCCCTCCCAACTTCTCCTTTCCATGTACTTCTATTGCACGTATTGTCTCTACTACAATAGTTAGCTTTACAGTATGTATCTTCAGACGACAAATTAGGCTTCTATCCACAATTAGATTTTCAGGAATGTAAGGGAAAAGGTTTTATACACACACACATTTATGTCCCTCATCATCTCTAGCATAATGCTGAACAAAGATAGGGTTCAATTCTATTTGTCAATTGATAGATTAAACCAGAAATTCTCAAACTTTCTGGTGTCATAACCCTTTCACACTCTTAAAAATTATTGAGGATCTAAAGAGATGTTGTTTATAGGATTATAGCTATCCACCACTTACCATATTAAAAATTAAACTGAGAAAATTCTAAAATATCACTGTGAAATAAGACAACATACAGTGTATTTTTTGTTGTGTTTCTGCATAGATGCAAGGAAAACCTTAGGATTGCAAAATAATAGTTCATTGGATAATACTGAGGTTACAGAGACTATACCAGGTATAGTTGAAGATAACTACTTAAAGCACAGAAGTACTGAGAACAACCGAGTTGATCTCAGAAAATGCATGTGTTTATAGCCTAAATTTTACTACCTTAGAAAATTCTAGAAAACACAAGATTACATAAGCATACATTCCATAAATTGGCAGAAGAACAATATTACCCCATATCATGCCCATTCCCCATGTCTTTGGAAAACTCCACTTACACACATAAGAGAATGAGTGAAACAGGCAAAAAATTATTTCAGTAGTATTGTAAAAAGAAAAAAAGTTTTGGCTCCATGGATCCCCTGAAAGAGTCTTGGGGACCCCTGGGTGTCCCAAGACCAGTTAGTTAAATTATAATCTTGGTTAATTAGACCGCTTAAAGATGCTCATTCCACAAAATTACTACTAGAAAAATATAGGACAATTAGACTCTATATTCTAGTGACTGGCATTTGTATTAGTTACTTAGTGCTGAAATTAGTTGACCATCTATTTGTATTAATCATTTAATTACCCCTAAACTTAATGGCTTAACCCCATAAACATTTATTATCTCACGGTTTCTGTGGATCAGGAATGTGGCAGCTGTTCAGCTGGGTGTCTATGACTCAAGGTGTCTAATGAGGCCCAGGGCCATGGTCTCATATGAAGGATCAATTTGCAGGGAATCTTCTCCCAAGCTTACTTATGTGGTTGTTGGCAGGATTCAGTTTCTCACAGACTATTGCATGGAAGCCTCAGTTTCTTACTGTTGCCTGCAGAATCCTTGACACATGGACGTCTCTATAGGGCAGCTCACAGTGTGGCAGCTGGCTTCCCTCAGAGCAAGTGAGTGGGAGGAGGAGAGGGGTCCCACGAGGAGAGCCTAATCTGGTGACATATTCTGTTAGAAGCAAGTCAACAAATCCAGCCCACATTCAAGAGATGGGGACTTCCAAGGATACAACTACCAAGAGGCTGAAGTCGCTGAGTTTCACCCTAGAGGCTGTCTATAAATAACATTTTCTTTATTGGAAAGGGATAGGTATGACTCAGAGATTGAATGATAAGCAAAAAACTAGTTCCTTACATTGCTGTTAGTCTTATGCCAACCTTCCTGTTGTTATAACACCATTCATTTCCTGCATGTCCAGTATTCCTGTAACCAATGAGGTGGCTTTATATGGGTGAGAAGAGCCTATTGAGATATTTGAAGATTAGAGCTTTAAGGCTTTAGTTCCTCTTACTTCAATTTCATTGGGTTGTCCATTTTCATAAACATTCCCCATCCCTGGGTGTGTCAGACCACTAGCTGTCCTTCAAAATCCATCTCTTCCATTTTTCTGGGCACATGGCCACCCAGCTAGCAATTACATTTCCCAGCCTCCTTGGCAGCTAGAAGTGACTATGGGCCTGACGTTTAGGATAATAGGATGTGAGAGAAAGAGACGTGTATGACTTCTGTGTCATCTCCAACTGAGGAAGGGCTCCACATGCTGGATTTTGGCTCATCACCGTCCCTACCAGCTGGAAATGATGACAACTTGAGCGGCCTTGGAAGCCATATGCTGGCGATAGCAGGTCCACCCTGGCTTCATGGAACAGAGCTACCCCTCCAGCCCGAATCAGACAGACTGGTCTTTGAGAGAGAAGCAAACTTCCATTTTATGTTTTGTTTTTTAAATTTTAAGTAGGCTTCATGCCCAACATGCGGCTAGAACTTACGACCTCAAGGTCAAGAGTCACATGCTCTACCGACTGAACCAGCCAGGCGCCCCATAAACTTCTCTTTTATTTAAGTCACTATTTGGGGGTTTCTTTGGTCTTCTCCAGCTATTATATTTAACATCAACTGGACTAGAAACCAAGACAAAACTATTTCACTCTTAGTTTAAAACACTGTTTCAGTCTATAGTGGAAGACATTGTGTATGTGTGGGGACAGAGGATGTATGAAAACCCCTTGTACTTTCCGTTCAATCTTGCTATGCATCGAAGCTGCTCTAAAGTTTATCAAATTAAAGCAAAACACTGTTTTACTCTTAGTAAATAACAAAAAATATTTTATGCAGTCATTCATTTATATCTTTCAATAAATATATGAACACCCACTATGTACCAGATACACTAAGAATATTGGAGTGAAAACCACAGTCACATTTTTTGCCCTTGTGGAATTTTCTGGTTAGGGAAATCAAAGTTAAAAAAACAATTATATATGTATTAATTAATTACAATTGCAATTAATGCTAAGGAGGAAAGTATGTGGGCCATGTGAGTATACAACAAGAGGCCGTAGGCCTATGAAACTCTAGCAGAGATCATGTATATGTATATTTTTTAAGTTTATTTATTTTGACAGAGAAAATGGAGGAGGGACAAAGAGAGAAGGAGAGAGAGAATCCCAAGCAGGCTCCATGCTGTCAGTGTGCAGAGCCCAACATGGGGCTCAGTTCCACAAACTGTAAGATCAATGGCCTGAGCTGAGGTAAAGAGTCAGACATTCAATCAACTGAATCCCCGGGCACCCCAATATCATGTGTATTTTAAAAGAAATAAATGCTCAGGCACGTGGGTGGCTAAGTCGGTTAAGCATCCAATTTCGGCTCAGGTCATGATCTCACGGTTCATGAGTTCAAGCCCCGCGTTGGGCTCTGTGCTGACAGCTCAGAGCCTGGAGCCTGCTTTGGATTCTGTGTCTCCATCTCTCTCTGCCCCCTCCTCCCTCACGCTCTGTCTCTCTCTCTCAAAAATAAACATTAAAAAAATAAAATATATAAATGGTCAATGAAAATAATTTCATATTGTAATACACTTTTATTTGTTGAAAGAGATACCATAGGCAGTTAAAAAAAAAAAAAAGTTGGCATGTGACCTTAGCCTCTGTTTCCTCATCTGTAAAGTTCAGACAAAGATATAGATAATTTGCATATGGTACTTAGCTTTTCTCTTTTTTGCATCTCTATCCCCATACCAGATCTTCACCTGCATAGTAAGACCTAATTTTTTTCAACAGCTAGAACACTGCTAGATTCAGATGAAAGAGAGTCTTTGTCCCCAGGACAATCTGAATTTGTATGGAAAGGATCATGTTAATTCGTGTTTCAATAAGATAAAATGGGCCCAGAGGAGAAATCAAGCTAAGATCCTGGAGAAATGAGTTCAAGGTCAACATGACATTTTGCTTTTTATGTTGATCTATTTTTTTTTTTTTTAAAGAACAAGATATCTACTCTTCGGGACACTTTGCTAACATATTGCTGACTCAAGTACATTTCTGAAGTGCTCTGAGCTCTTTGGAGGTTAGATAGGCCCCAAGTAATGGATCTGGGGTAAGGCCTCCTGAAGACAAGCACTTGGTTTCTGCTAGTTATGATGTCAGTTGTCCTTTTGCCCTTTTATAATTCTTTCCCTGGGGAGATATTATGGGACTAGGCTGGAAAGCTAAACCAGAGAGAAGCCGAAGCTTTGGACCTATGAGAAGTCAGAAAGGCAGTACATAGTCAATAATCACATAGACACTGAACCCAGCCTACTGGATTCAGACCGTGGCTCTGGCACTTACTAGCTGTGTGACATTGGGCGAATTACTTAACTTCTCTGTTCTGTTTCCTCGTCTGTAAAATGAAGGTAATAGCACTGATCTCCTAAGTCTTGTGAGAACTGAGTTTTAATTCATGTAGAGTACTTAGAACCAGTGTCTGACTTGTGGCAAGAGAGTATTAGTTATTTTAGATAATCCCAGATGGATAAGATTTTTCATTTACAGGGGTGCCTGGGTGGCTCAGTCAGTTGAGAGTCGGACTTTGGCTCAGGTCATGATCTCACAGTTCGTGAGTTCGAGCCCCGTGTCAGGATCTGTGCTGACAGCTCGGAGCCTGGAGCCTGCTTCGGATTCTGTGTCTCCCTCTCTCTGACCCTCCCCCGTTCATGCTCTGTCTCTGTCTCAAAAATAAATAAACATTAAAGAAAAAATTTTTAAGAATTTTCATTTACAGTAGTTAGAACATTTTAAGTATGTTAACCTATCAACAAGGAGGAGGGCATATAGAGGCAAAAAAATGCAGAAAAGGGTTCTTTGAATAATCAGGTCTTTTGTTCCCAGAGAAAACTCTGTTTGTTTCATACCAGACCTCAAAGCTCTGCCTGGCCTTGCCTTGTCCTGATTAGGAAAATTAAAGAAAAAGGTCACTCCTTGTTTCTTGCTCTTTACTTGGTAGAGAGGAATTCTGGACCCTTAAACGTAAAGTATGGCCATGATCCAGTGAAGTTTGCCCACCAAAGCCTACACTCTACCTGAAGATACATCCTTCTTAGTCCATTGTTTCCAGCATCATTGGAAAGAATTTAAAATCGTATCAAAAGCACCAGTCTTTCCCAGCAAGTCACACATCCCCAAAGCCAAGTTCAATCACACCTCTCAGGGAAAGGAACCTACTCTCCAGAAAGAGAGGGTCGGCGGCTCCTCAGCACAGCGTAAATTAATATCACAGCTGCCACTTTCGTACGAAAATCAAAACCAGCTTTTCAGGTTGTAAACATAAACTGCACAGACCACTGTAGGAAAGAGTGTTCCTAAGTATTCTGAATTTGCAAAACACCCAGAAAAACCTTCAGAGTGTTATTTACAGTATTTGCTTCATAGGGAGGAGAATTAACGTTTCAGAGGCTCAGGGAACAAATGCACAGAGAGGAAAGCAAGCAAGCAAATTATTTAATGATTACTTTTTAAAAATATGTCACTGTGCAGAAAAGTGTTTGGAGATACACTGAAGGCCCTTGTCACTGTATGACACTTCTTCATTATCACTTCAATAGCCATGAATCCAGGGGGTGGGAGCGCAAACCCTTACTATTTCTGACTTCCACAAAACACTTCGTATAAAAATAATGACTTTAGTGCTTGGAGCCCCACCCCAACGTTTTAGAAAATATCATGTTCTTACCTTAAAGCGGTGCTTTTTGTATCTCAAACGTTTGATGTGGTGTTTATTGCATTTTTTTGTTGTTTCAGGCGTTTGTTTGCAATTCACTATTCTTGATGAAGTATTATCAATAATGTATTCTCCGCATATTCTACCTTTAAAAAACAACATTTGCAATGGGATAAAGTAAAAACACATCAACGGAAAGACCATGTTCACTTGGTGATGCCGGGTGAATTTTAAATTTCCCTTTTCACAATGCAGCCATCGCTATGGAACTCCGAGGGCGGATTAATGCTTTTCTGGTGCTTCAGTGTATCAGAACATGGATTTGCCGACAACAGCTGCAGCAAATTCCCCTGACTGAGAAGAATTACAAGTATTATCACCTAGATCATTAAACTGGGTTCATAGATTGCAGAATGTCTTCAATCAATTCATCTTAGATAACTTGAAGCCAGCTGGACCCCCTCAGTGAGAACTTGACTTAATTGGCCAATAAGTGGCTTGAAAAGGTGCATGCTATTTGATAAAATTACCGAGTGAGCAAGTGATTACAGTTTGGAGAAGCACCGAGTGTAGACTGCAGGTCAGCCCTTTCGGGGAGGGCTAAGTTAATGTCCACTATTAAGTGCTGCTGTGAAAAATGGTGGCTTGCCTGGAGCTCAGATGGAAAAGAAGATCCAGGTCAGGCTTCAGCTGATGGAGTGGGTGAGAGACACCCATTTATCATCTCTTTGGCCTCATTTCTGCCTTGGTAATAGTCCCACACTAGCCACTCCGGCAGTTGCCTGATTTTCTGTCTCCCTTTCATTTTATTGGCATAACTAAAAATATTGCCGTCGCCAACAAATCCATCTGGAAGGAAAAAACCACTTTTTCCTCAGTAACGTCCCAAGAGTCTTTTCCACAGAAAGGTTAAGGAATCAAGAAGCTGAAGAACGTACCATTTATACATACATATCAATACTTATTCTCTCCCTCTAGTGAGGAGGTTGAAGTCTTATTGTTTGTATGTTAGATGTCTACATTTTACCAGGCCAGTTTAAGAAAATGGCAAATCGAAATTGGAATATGTTACCGGACTGTTGGCAGAAATTATTAAATAAAAACAACTCCTCCTTCATGTTGAAACAAAGGTTTCTTAACATAATGCTTCCGTGGCATTTTTTTTTCCCTTGCCACTAAACGTTTTAGCCAGTTTGCAAAAAAAAGAAAACTTTTGACAGATTTAGTTCAAGATTTCAGGTTAACGGACCTGCAACAACACATTGTCACTTGAATCATTGGTGTTAGACAATAATGTGGCTTTATTCGGGGGGAAGTCCCAAGATGAAGGTTCTAACACACAAGGCACTCATTCACTCTTATCCAGAAATATACCTGTTTCATAGATTTTTACTAAACAAAGTAATTTTACTAAATACTAATCATCATTGGGGCTTTAGCAAGTAGAAAATGGAAAATAATTCAAACAAAGGCCACAGTTTGAACTCTAGCCTATACATTCAGACACATCTTAAACTTCCTGGTGTTCTAAAGAAAAATGAGTTCATCAGCTTGCAAATGCCAACTGCATCACTAGTATCCCTTCAACTCAATTTTTTAGCTTACTTGTGGAAGTATGATCAATGATTGTGAACTTTACTTTGCTCATTAGTGTGCCATTGGGGCAGACATCACTGGAGTACTATGTAAGAAAGCTACACGGCACTCGAATGGCCATGTTTGCTCCTTTATGGTGGCCCAGGCCTTCTTTCCAAGTGGGAAATGCAATCCTACCTTGGAGCCGGTGCACTTGCTGTTCCCTCCACCTGGAACACTCTTCCTCTGGTATTGAGGCCTGTGCTCATAAGGTCATGCCTTCAAAAAGGTCTTCTTGGCCACTCTGTATACAATAGCCACCTTGCCCTGCTTGATCTCTACTGATATTATATATTTATGTGCTTATTTGATATCTCTGCCAGTAGAATACGAGCTCTGTAAAGACTGGGGCCTGGATGGTCATATTCATATCCCCTGTGCCTAGCGTATATTATATGCTCAATAAACATGGATGAATGGAGATCCTGTAAAAAGCCACTAAGAATATAATTTATAGGTTGTCATAGAGACAAGCCACCAAGAGCTTACCAGAAGCACGTCATAGGAGATATCCTAGTATTCTGTCAGATAACCAGGGTAGTTCAATAGCAGATCCAGTATAAGTTCATGGCCGTACCATTCATCACCATCTTAATACCCCCATGTCCCCCAGGGCCCTGCCACAGTCCAGTTTCTTTGTCCTTGAAGCCTTTCACCACCGCTTATACCTTTAGTCTCTCCCAGCCCTCCCCCCGGCCCCACTCAGCTCTCTCCTCCTCTGGCCATCATCTCTCACTTGGTTTTTATCCAGCTCTCTCTCCATTTTCCTTGATAGTTTCATGTTCCCACATCATCTTCCCGGTTAGTCTGTAAGCTCACTGAAGGCAAGAATTCGGCTCTAGATAGCCTTTCTCAATTCTCCCTGCTTCAGTCCCATAAAAGGTATATGATAAGCATATGTAAAATTGGAAATATTTTCAAACAGAAGCTATTTGCTTGCATAGCAAAAGCAGGTAACATTTACTGAGAGCTGAACTTGCCAGGCCAGGTGTATTCCATTTATGGAATGGAACTATGTCATTTATTCCTCCCACCCACCACAGAGGTAGTTTCTATTGTTACCTGCATCTTACAAGTGGGGAACACAGAACCTAAGGGAATGAAGTGCTTGGATGAGGTGCCAGAAAGACTGGGGTCCACCTGGGTTTAAACCCAGGTCGTTCTGTTCCAGAGCCTGAGCTCTAAGGGCATTGCTCTGTGGTATCTGTGACTTGCAGTCTTTTGACTTCTCTGTGAATCTTTCTTTACTCAGGCCTCAAATCTTCCAAGAACAGATTGGAAGTCAAGCATACTCTGCAAGTATATGTTTTAAATTATTTGTCTTATTTTTATCATAGCCATCAACCAGGTCTGACTAATGAGAAAGCAAGTCATTTACAACCCAGCAGCCTATAAATCAACATCTTATGATACCTCAATCTGTACTGATTTTCTGAATAGGAGACTTTCACTTCCACACCGCCTGCTTCCGAAATATTTTTTCAGAGTGATCTTAAAAAAAAAAAAAAAAAAAAAAAACAAAAGTAAAGCAAGGGGCTGGAGGATCATCTTCACAGGCTTTTAGATGACCACATTGTTGTTCTATCAGCTGTTTGAAATGGAAATCAATTTCTGGGCGGGGGGAGGGAAGTGGGGTTGTAATTTCCTCCCCTGTCATTTATTCCTAGTGTATTTCAGTGAAGAGTTAAATCAGGGAGCACTGGACTGGTGCACATATTTTTCTCTTACCCCGAGATCTTTCGGGTGAAAGGGCAGCACTGAATTAAGCATTTAGTGTATTCAAAATCTGTGACCCGGAGCTGGTGCCTGAAAGCATCATTGATAATAGGGTTGGAAGCACATTATACTTTCCTGATACTTATCTCATCTTGCCTCGGACAATCTTCTCCAGGAGTCATAATTACCCCACTAGGAAAACTGTCCCATTGTCTGCTAGTCTTTGCTGGCAGGAAGTTTTTCTTGCTCTCTCCGACTGTATCCTTTCTCAGCAGGGCCCATTACTTCTCATTTAATTAGTAGCACTTGATATAAATAGCCCTTTCTCTTCATTTATGTTGTTTTCATTTAAATAATTACACAGTACAATATTTCCCCTCCTGATAGGCACTGGTTTTGTGGGCTAAGAAGGATTGCAAACCACAGGCTTCAGTATATCTTTTAAGCATGACTTCACCTTTTTCAGATGAACTAGGCAAATACCTTTGTGCTGATGGTGGACCTTCAAGAACACGGAAAATGATCTTGTTTCCTCTAGGAAGGGACACACGTACTATCTGGCTGGCAACCATATAGTCATTGATGTGTCTGGTGGAATGCCTACTTTGGCCCAGGCACTGTGCAAGTGCTGTGTATGATGGTGAACAAGCCAGATGCAGGCCTTCCCCTCATGGGACTTACATTCTAGACTGAAGATGAAAGAGGATTTGAGACAGTGGAAAGAGACGGTGCTGTCAGACGTTTATATGCATACAAATTTACAGGGACCTTGTTAAAAGACAGATTCTGATGCAGTAGATCAGGTGGGGCCTGAGAGTTTGCATTTCTAACAAACTCCCAGGTGATGTGGACATTGCTGGCCCAAGGACAATATTCTGAGTAGTAAAAAGTCTAAAGAATGGGGCTCTCGACTCATCTCTACTGCCAAGAGAACTGTTGGCATTTGGACAGGTTCCTTAAAGAAGTTAAGTCTTACCTTCTATCACATGGTGCTCCAATAACCACTCCACCAACTTGTTGTGAAGTCATAAGTGTAAAACCATTTGACAAAATTTCATGTGCTGTACAGATCTACAGTATTATAAGGAAATGATATCCTTGTATCCAATGCATTTTTGAACAGTGAGATTAACCAAAATCTGATGTGACATTGTTCTGAATAATGATCACTCCCACCTCTCTTACACTGGGCTTTCAAAGCATGTATCTTTAATTTTAAGACCAAGGGAGTTATAATTCCAAGTTATGATGCCATAGGCAAAGAAGGGCCTCTATTTTTTTAAGCTTATTTACTTGAGAGAGAGTGTGCAAGCGGGGGAGGAGCAGAGAGAAAGGCGAGAGAGAATCCCAAGCAGACTCTGCACTGTCAGCACAGAGCCAGAGGTGGGGCTCGATTTCGCGAACAGTGACATCATGACCTGAGCTAAAAGCAAGAGTCAGTCACTCAACCGAATGAGTCACCCAGGTGCCCTAAGGCTTCTATTTTTTAAAGCCTCAACACATTGTGACTTCACTGGGAGAGACTATCAGCACCAGGTACCACCATAACATCGTCTTTGGATAGGACTTGAGTTTTTTGATATTTTTGCTAAAAAGGAATAGGACATCTAATTGGCTGAGAAATACTGATATTGGGGTAGTTTTAAATGATTTTTCAAACCATGGGTCCTCTGTTATAAAGTGTCATTAAAGGCAAGGGTTGAGTTTGCAACTTCTTAGCTGTGTAACCTAGGGAAAGTTACATAAACTCCGAACCTAAGTTTCTTCAACTGTAAAATGGGCACAATAACAGTACCCAGTTAAGGATGCTATGAGGATACAATAAGCTAATGCATTAAAGCCTCCAGGTATCTAGCAAACCAATATCATTGCCTATTTCTCCTTACCTGCATTTGGAAGAACTGAATGTGGCCATGCTCTAAGTCACCTGGGATCTTATGCAGGTGATCTTATTCTGGTTCTTCCTTTGATCAACAGCTTTGTGCTCGGTCTGTGCCACCTTCTTCCGTGGGCTCCCATTTAGATTGCATGCCATTTTATTTATTTTTTTTTTAATTTTTTTTAACGTTTATTTATTTTTGAGACAGAGAGAGACAAAGCATGAACAGGGGAGGGTCAGAGAGAGGGAGATACAGAATCTGAAACAGGCTCCAGGCTCTGAGCTGTCAGCACAGAGCCCGACGCGGGGCTTGAACTCACGGACCACGAGATCATGACTTGAGCTGAAGTCGGCTGCTTAACCGACTGAGCCACCCAGGCGCCCCGCGCTAGGGCCATTTTAAATCTCAGTCTTGAAGAAATTGGTCTGGCTGATGGTGAAGATTATTTTCAGCATTCCAAAAAATCATAGTCTCCATACACCTGAAACTAATATAACACTGTATGTTAACTATACTGGAATTTAAAATGTAAATCAGTAAGTAAATAAATAAATTAATGAAATTAAGTTGATATTTTGACCTCTAGAAAATAATAATAATAAAAACCAGCCTGGGTGGCTTAGTCAGTCAAGCGTCTGATTCTTGGTTTGGGCTCAGGTCATGATCTCATGGTTTCGTGAGTTTGAGCCCCATGTCGGGCTCTGTGCTGGCCTCATAGAGCTTGCTTGGGATCCTTTCTCTCTCCCTCTTCTCTCAGCCCCTACCCCCCTCGTGCTGTCTCTGTCTCTCTCAAACAAATAAACTTTAAAAATAAATAAATAAAATAAACACACAAAATCCTACTCTCCGTATAAACTTAGTGGGGACTGGGTAAACACCAAACAAACATTACCTGTGCCATTAGCCCCACTTTCAAAATAAGGAACTGCTGTTCAGTGATGTTAAGTAACTTATCCAAAAACCACAGCCAGTATGTGAACTCAGTCCTCTAACTCCAAGGTCTATGATTTTAAAAGCATTATCATATACCTTAGCTCACGTGATACTTGCTCAATGTAAAGGCAGCGTATCTTCACGCTGCTCCTGACACCATCCAGGGGGTCAAGCTCTATGCCTAACACACCATAAAAGGATACCAACGTCAAAGAGGCCCAGGAGTATCTGCTTCTTCAGTGTCCACCAGACAGCGCGGAGACGGGTCAGTCTATAACCATAGCTTACCTGTCATGGGACGGGTCCCTAGGAAACTGACTCTGAGATTTGTGCATAGGACGTTGATTGGAGAGTGCTGTTCAGATCATCATCTGTGAGGAAGGATGAGGGATATAGGACAAAGGCCTCAGCCAACCCCCCCAGGGCGCTCTGATGTCAGGCTTTCTGAATTATCTTGAGGGAAGGGGGGCCAAACCCTTAAATTCCCCTACAGACCTGTCTTTGGATACAGGATGCCTGGGGGTGGGGTAGGGACATGACCTTGATGACCTGGGGAAGTGGCTCAGCTGAGAGCTGTCAGCCAGCAAGAGCTGGAGGAATGAGTGTGTTAGTCTAAGGGGTGGGGAGGCAGCCTGGGTGGTAAGCCACAGCAGTCACTACAATAGTGCTTTGCTTCTTATCCCTCCTCCTTCCTGGGCGTTCTCGCCCATGCCATGAGGTTAACGCTAGAGACTGGGAATAGGTGGGTAACCACATCTCCTGGAATGCTGCAAGCTGCGCTGCACTCCTTTTCCTGCCTGATAAATTACGTGATGGAGCTGGGAGCAGGGAAAGAGAAAGGAAATGGTACCCAGACGGCCAACGTGGTTGCAGCAGCACAGAAGCACATCTAATCCCAAAGCGCCACACATTGGGCATTTTTATCTGCATCCCTGGGATTTTCGGTTAAAAAAAAAAAATTTCCCCTATGTGAGAAACTAAAAAAAAAAAAAAAAGAAAGAAAGAAAGAAAGAAAAAGGAGCCAGAAAATAGTCTAAAAGCACATTACCAGGAAATTGTTTCTACTGTGTTTATGACTGTTCTTAATGTTTTATGAATATGCTAAAAAAATGCTTGGGCATATTTCCTTGGGCACTCTAGTTAATTACTTATTCCAAGTGCTTCTACTCCATTCCTTGCAAAATGTGTTGTGCATTAATTCTGATTATGTACAAAAACCCACCTGCAAGGAAAAACTCTGAATCAGTAATGCTGATAAAATGAGCAGCCCTCCTGGGGCTCCACTGAGAAAGAGGATACTGGACAGAATTAGAATCTTGTAGCTAAGGCTATTCATAATGTCATTAACATAAAGGCAATTAAATGAGTTTTTAACCTACAACCCTTTATTGTTATTAATGAACATTAGAAAAACACAGGAGATAAAATTGGTAATTATCTCTGCACCAAGCTATGCAATAATGTGTTTAAATATAAAAACAAAACAAATGATTATTGTTAGTATTTTCAGTAGCAGAAACCCCAGGAGCAGCTCCGTCATATTTAATCACATGGGCCCACACCAAGAGGGTTAATTAAAAGAGGGTTTTACCTTCCATGTGCCTGGTTATTCAGTTTAATATGGAATCAACAAATGTAAATGTAAATTTGCAAAATATCCTGAGCAGTTGTTTCTGCCTGCGGGTTAACCACCTTTACAGAAACGCAGACGGATTCCTTTTCCTTCAGGACAATGGTCTATGGCTCCATACCCAAGTTTTTTTCTTTTTGAAAAAATTACCACATGATGCTTTCAAAGTCCATTCTGATAACAACTGTATAAATCCAGGCTCATCGCCTAAGCTTCCTGTTCAGTAAAAAGTTAAGCATTTGAAAAAGATATGTAGATTTAAAAAGTAATGGTAAATGAGATTTTCAGCACTATGCTATATTCAAAGAGCCCCCAGTTTAATTTTTTTCTTTCTTTATGCAAGCTGTAACAGCCTGTAAAGGAGCCATCCTAGATGAGGCTTGTTTGTGTGGACATAGGAGTTATTGTTTGATGAAATACCCTGCATCTAATAATAGTTTCCCATTAATTAATTCAGTTTGTATATCTTACAGTTTAAAATGTTAGTATCATGTTCTTTTATAATTTGTTACAAACTGGTTTTGTTTCCAAAGCCCATTTTTAAGATGATGCATAGCTCTAATTTGCCTGTACAGTGGATTTCAGGGCAAAGAATACTGGACACGTGTGACCCACAGAAACAGCATTTGAACAACTGCCGGGTGACAAAGCTAGTGCTTTCTGTACTCATTGGAGGTTTTCGTGAAACCAATTCTCCAAGAGAAATCACTTTTGCATTTTTTAACAAAAGGCATTTGATAAAATAAAATAACCATAGCAACACCGCTTACATTTGTACATTACTTTGCAGTTTACAAAACACTTTTGATAACTTTGGGAGATACTGAAATCAAAATTACAACAGTCTGCATTTACTTTCATAGGCCCACTCTGTCTTATAGATTTTATTTTATATACATATATATATACATATATGCGTATATATATATATGTATATATATATGTGTGTATATATATATATATATATATATATATATATACAGCCTCCCCATCTGCATGCAAACCTTTGGGGTACAGGAAATTGAGCCACACACCAGGATCAGAATTCAGATAGGAGAAATAGGAAGGAGTACGTTCCCCCCCCACCCCCACCCCCTTAAATGTTGATTATGCCACCCCTGCCGGGGCTTAGATTTTAAGGCCAAGGATGAATCTCACAAAATCAGTGACCTGATAGAGATCAGGCTGAATCAGGTAGTCCAGAAACAGCATCGAAGAGTGCCAGGCAAGCCCCTTGATTCTCTCCTAAGCTGCATCTTAGAAGGAAGGAGGCACCAGCATGGAAGCAGTTGACAAGAGGCAGAGAGGCAGGCATTCCTGTAACCTGCCCCTCGCTTCCGCCCCAGTTCTGTACGCCCTCGTGGCCAGACTAGGAGAGTAACACCATGAACCAGCCCCAGGAACACACACAGCTGACAAGCATCATACACAGACCCCACTGCCATGTCAGTAAGTCCACGACCTGCCGCTTGTCACCTTTTTAAGTACCAGGTCATCATTCTCATAAAAGGCTCTTTGTCTGTAGTCTCATTTAGCCACTGGCCTGGGCTGGGATCAAGTCATGGCACACGGGGTGCCGTGCTTCCCTATGATATGATCCAGGAGAGTCAAGCCTGTAAGGCTCAGACACCGGGCAGAGGCCTCAGAAGGACAGGTCTCTATTATACGTTTAGATTTTAGAGCAAGTAGGGACTTTCCCCTATAAACTGAGAAACGTTTCTTCTTCCACACAGAACTATGGGGTGAAGGGGGGTGTGTAGGAGGGGAGAAGTATTCATTAAAACCATTTGCATTTTCAAGTTCCATTATTCCCGATCTCTCAGAACATGCTGCCCGGCTGGTGCGTCTGCCATGTGGCAGACGCAGGCTCAAGGTCAACCTCCGGCTGTTAGCCAAACAATTGGGAACCACAGCACACTAAACTTCCCCCTTTCTTGTCACCCTCCCTGGCTATTAACCACCCCTAGGGCACCCTCAGGGGCCGCAAATTTTCTCCTGGCGCCTCCTCTGACTTGTGAAAATTCTAGAGGCCTGCGAGGTGAATGATGAGCAAGCACAGGGCCATATGCAGGGCCTTTGATGATCTGACATCAGACAGCTGAGAGAGGAGGGATGGTGGCTGGGCGGCTGCTGTACTGTTGACCCTTTGATTTGACTCATTCTGGCTGCCCTGCGTGGCTGCTGCCGGTGGACCAGCCAGAGAGAAGGTGGCCAAACAGCAGAACAATAGCGCAGCCTTTCACAGCTGGAAAATCATTTTTTAAAGACCTCCAGAAAGCACCAGTTGGTCCTGGCAGCTGATATGTGATCTGGGGGAGTGTGGAGCAGATGATGCCAGAGTAGGCCTCTCCCAACCCACTCCAACTGCAGGCCGGCTATGGAACTGAACTGCTCTTTCCTTCACCTTCCTGTCCACACCCAGGGAAAAAAGCCTGGGGAAATCTTTGTGCTAAATCTTCTGTATGCAAAGAGAGCGTCACCTGGGCTCCACCAGCCCCCACTCATTTTTCACCAAGCTCTCAGAGGGATAGACGATAAATGCTATTTTATAACACAGATTCCTGCAGGAAAGAATGGTGTCAACTTTACATTCCAGATACTCAGGGAAACAGGAAAATTCTTTGCAAATGGTCCCATTTGGACAATTTTGATGGGCCCCTTATCTGTGCCCAGGAGAGTGACGCACAATCACTTAGAAGCGACAATCACTTTTTTAAAACTATGAATTGCATACAATTTGTCTGGAGTCTGTGTGGTTTGGATGACTACGATTAGGAGTGGTGAGCACTAGGTTTAGAGTGACCCTATTGTTTGTCACCCAAACTATGACGATTTTGAGAGTGAAAGGGGGTTTTTAATAATTAAGGCCCCAAACTGATGGAAACTGGCACTGATACAGGCGAACTGGGGTTTCTGAGTCTCTCTGTTGTTCTCACATTATCCTCACAATATCCTTCTCAGAGAAAAGAGTGCCAAAGTCACAGAGGTCAAATCTGCTTTCCAAAATGTCAGGCTATTAGTTTGATCTGTTCATTCTTAAAAGGGAGGAACATTCTAAGTCTTGAGCCACACATCTAATTGCCACAAAACAAAATGAGGACAAGCATAAAATCTCACGTTGCCAGGTTTCGGAGAGAGCACTGGACTAGGAGTCGGGCTACATGTCTTAAGTGTTGGTTAGCTGCTACTACTACCATAACTACTACTACTGCTACTACCCCTATGTTACTCTTTCTACCAAGAATTACCATTTATTGAGCACTTACTGTATACCAGGTACTGTGTTAATTAAGAGCCTAGGCAGAATCTATGCAGAACTGAATTACAGTCTCCATGAGGCTGAGCAAGAATTTACTCTATGCCAGCACTAAGCTAAGCAGTTTACAGATACAATAATCTACGATGTGTTATCATCCTCATTTTACAAAGGAGGAAACCAAGGCTCTGAAATCGAAGTCGGTCTGACACACAGTGCACACTCTTGCCCGCCATAGCACACTGCCATAAGGAGCCTGCCAAGAGCTGACAGAGACACCTCCTCTTCCTGTCTCTTAGAGACGTTTTCTCATTTGAGCTATTAAAAATTTTAATAGCTCTCTCATTTGAGCTATTATAAAATTTTATTCTGTGGCTTCACAGGCCTTCAAAAATGTAAGAGGCATGGCTAATGATCAGTAGTACAAGATTATGTAGGGCAAAATAGCTGAGGATGAGGATGGTCAACATTCCATGTCAACTGGCATCATCCAAATGTAAGACCTGAAGAACCAAAGAAACCATGAAGGCAGAGGAGTTCCTGGCACGTGGCAGAGCTCCGCTGGTATCTGTTGAGTGGTCAACCCGTCTGATGCTGGAAACCCACCTCAACATCCCTGTGCAGCCTCTGCCTGAGCCTTTCCAGGGACAGTTTGCTCTCTGTTCACTAAGGGAAGCCATTTCCTTTTAGAGCAGTGATGGCTATCCTAAAATATTTTCTTCTGTTGAGCCAAAATTTCAAATCCCTGTAATTGCCACTCTTTGGTCTTGGTGTCACCCCTTAAGCCCCTACATAATGTTTTCTGCCCTACAGCCTTTCCTCTATTTACCAACAAGTTGTGACTTTCCACCTGTCCTTAAATCCATTGGTTTCTCAGTGACTGAGAAGGGCTTGTGTCTGCAGCCCCTGAATGCGTTTTTACAAAATAGAGGTATGTGTTGGTACTTCAAAGCTTGCCAAAACCAGGCATACTCTTTCCTTTGATGCTATGGTTCTATTGGGCTTCCTTTGGCATTTATGATCAACCTTTATCCACACTGATCATCTGTTGACTCATAAAAGCCTCCTTTTCTGTTGATCTGTCAGGGGCATGGAAACCCCTTAGCAGAAGTATAGAGTTGTACTTAATTAGTACAGGATCTGTACTCCAGGCCATTTTGATGCTGTAGAGATTCAAATGGCCTCCAACCTAAGAACCCTCTATAGCCTGTGACAAACCTTCAGTGTCAATGCGTTCCCCAATCTGAGGCTCCAAATTCTCAAACTAAATCTTCAGCTTCCAAATCATAGTCTGGGGAAACTCCCTTCTTTCTTTTTGAAAACTATAATTACATTTGCTCATCTCCAATAGTAGTTTCTTTAAATATGCTCGATATTAGGTAATATTCTCCTTTCCCCTCTCTTGACAGACTTTGATGAACATCTGAGCATAAAGCTTTTCTTTACAACAATGAACATGGAGTAGAGAGGAATCAGATCCAGCCTAAAAGAAACCATAGGTCATCACTTAAAAATTAGTAAGACTCATGTAGTGATATTCTATTTCTGACTCTGCTAGATATCTCTTCATTGTATGAGATATATACATATGTTCCAGATTAATTCTGGATCCAAACAGAATTGGTTTCTGTACATGTTCCACTTTTCCTCTGACTTCTTAAGTACAAATCATTACTCTCATCTTATAGGTGGGAAAAACCAGACCAAGGGACTCTTACCCCACAACTCCCCGCTTTGTGTATTGGTAGTCACAAGTAGCTTGTTCATTATCATTTGATAAACACTGGATGAGTTTGAACAAAGTTAAGACAAATGACCAGTGGGTATAGAATTCAGATTTTACCAGATTTATCAGCAAGTATTATTCTTATGTATGTGCATACAGAGCACACACTCACTCAGGCCTCTAGAATTCCCAGCTCTCACTTGGTGAACAGATTCAGGGTCACATTCTAGGAAAAACATGAACAACTTTGGCTGTGCTTTTGATGAAATGTTATTCCACGTGCAATTCTGGAGTGTTGTACTAGGTGTCCTTCAGCTGGAGACGTACTGTGCTGCATTGGCAATCTTTTGGTTTGGTGTTTGAATGCTTGTATCTCTGTAGATTGTGTTTTCTTTTCGGTCCTTTGAATCTTGATTTAAATTCTTCTCATAGGAGTGATGGGCACTGCGGAGGGCACCTGTTGGGATGAGCACTGGGTGTTGTATGGAAACCAATTTGACAATAAATTATAGTTAATATAAAAAAATAAAAAGAAATTCTTCTCATAGGAAAATGATGCAAGTGTCTGAGAGGAGTTATCTTGCATAGTAATGGTGATGAAATCTATCTTCAGCCAGCCTTTCTCTTTGTCAAAATGTCAAATGTGTGTGTGTGTGCACGGGCGCACCCATGCCTCCATATACACACATACAGGCACCAACACATATATACTTGAAACATAATTTTGAGCACCTACCTTGTGCCAGGCCCAGTGCTAACTTCTATCAATTCAAATTAATATAAAATATTTAAAAACTCACAGTGCAGTAGGAGAGGCAAATAAATAAGTAGTATAAAAAAAATAGGAATGGCTTGAGAAACAAATGTGCAGAGAAGAGGAGAGGGTATCAGAGAAGGCTTTGTTTGAGCTGGGTCCTTAAGAATAAATAGAAATCTGCAGGTGAATAAGAAGAGAGGGTAGTCTAGTCAGTGAAGAGTTCACACAAAGATGTGAAAGGGTGTGGCACTCCAGGGAACGGGAGCTTTAATGCAGTGTGGTGTAATGCACACAGCAGTATGTGAAGAAAGATGAAGCTGATAGAAGCAGGGGCAAATTTGAAAGGGTCTTGAACATTGTGTCAGAGTCTGTACTTTATTCCGTAGGCATGTGAGAAGCTGACTCAAATTAAGCAAATGGTTATGTAAGTTATTAAGGCATTTAGGAAAGGTATATAAAGAAAGTATTACATATACATTTTTAAAGTTTCATTTATTTATTTTGAGAGAGAGAATGGGGGAAGGGCTGAGAGAGAGAGGAAGAGGGAGAATCCCAAGCAGGCTCAGCGCTGTCAGTGTGGAGCCCAACGCCGGGTTCGATCTCACGAACCTTGAGATCATGACCTGAGCTGAAATCAAAAGTTTGATGCTTAACTGACTGAGCCCCCCAGGAACCCCAAGAAAGTATGATATATTTTTTTAACATTACACTGTAGTGTACATGGCATAACATGGGGTTTTTCAACCTCACACTATTGACATTTGGGGTCATATCATTCTTTGTGTTGTGCATTGCAGGGTGTTTAGCAGCATCCCAGACCTCTACCTTCTAGATGCCAATAGCACCTGCCCCCAGTTGTGACAACCAAAAATGCCTCTAAATGTTGCCAAATGTCTCCTGGGGGGCAGAACTGCCCCAGTTGAGAACCACTGGTGTGCCTTTTGTGGTAGGTACTATGCTAGAAAATTCTTCCAGAGACAAAGTGAAAGTATAGAGTGAGTTGGAGGAAAAAAGAAAAAGAAAAAGCACTTTAGCATAACCTGAGCAGCTGGGACAGTCTGCTCTTAGAGATCACTTTAAAGAACTCAAAAATCATTTTCTGCCAAGTAGTCTCTATTTCCCAGGTAGACAAGTCTTTTGACTATGTAGTTAGGTGGTCTTATTCCTGGCTGTCTGTCTGGAGCCACATGAGACCAGAGCATCCACTCTGAAAACCATTCTCTAGCCAACTGCATTAGGTAAGTAAAATGTGGTATATTCTGGCATCTACCAAGAGGAAAACTGGTTGTCATGGGTGATTTTTACACAGGAACAATGCTAAGGTGAAATATTTTTTCAGGAAAATAATTCCAGTGACTGAGTAACATGTGTACTAGAAGCAGAAGAGGTAGGGGGTGAGGCCCAGAGAGCCCAATAAGGAAGCTGCTCCTATACTCTAGGTAAAAAGTGATGGAGACTCAACTGACATAGTGTATACAGGAATAAGAAGGATGGGGCCACCTTAGGGGACAGTTCCAAAGTAGAGTCGACAGGATTTATTGGCCAGTTGGATGGAAATGAGAAGTTAGGAACTGAGGAAGACTCCATGTTTCTGGCCTTGGACAGTGATTGCACTCCAACATTATTTACCATCAGTAATACAGAAGGATCAGACCTAGTTTGGTCCCTTTTGTCTAATAAAATAATTTTCTAAATCATTATAAAAGTAAATATTATAATTACAACTAATTTATAAATTCAGAGCCATTATAATCACTATTAATTCTTACTAATTGCATAGTATCCCGTATTAATTCCTTTAGGTTAAAATACTAGAATATTTGTGTCTTTCCCTTGTTCTGATTCAAACTGAAGAGAGAAGATCTATACAAAAAAAATCAAATTATGAAACAAAACAACACTATCATAAATGGTCCAAATAAATGCCAAGTGTGTTTCTGGCAACGAGTTCCATAAGCTCAGAAAACAGCAAGAGCAGAAACACATCTGAGGCTTAATCTGATGGAGGTAGACCTTACATACAAGTTAACATTGAAAGATTATATGGTACATTCCATCCTTTACAACAGCAGTTCTAAAATATGGTTCTGGGGACCCCTGGGGAGATATAGGGAGATATCTGTGAGGTCAAAATTATTCTCATAACGATATCAGGACTTTACCTTCTTCTCTCTCATTCTCACACATATTTACAGAAGAATTTTTCAGAGGATACATGACGTGATGACATCATTACTCTGACAGTGAATGGAATGTGTCCTTGTATACTGTTGAGTTTTAAAATTTTCTGCTTTAATTTCTAATGTGGTAAATATCAATCTCTATGTAAACAACATAAACAAAAGCTCTTTGGAGCATCAAAATTTAAGTATGCAGGGATCTTAAAACAAGAAAGTTTGACAACTGCTGCCTTAGTCTACTAAAAGGCATGTTCGACTCTGACCTAAGATGCAACGTGTTTACCTCAGTGACACACAAGGCCTTGCTCTAGGCCTTTGGGTACTATTGGCTCAAAATCTGCTCTGTTGATGGCAATTTAGCTTCTCTATAGATCTGAAGTCACTGTTCTGTCTCCTACTTTTTGTTGCTGATGGAAAATGATTCTGCTCCATGTTTCCTTAATCTTAGGTCTCCTTAGTATGAGGTGGTGCCGTACGCTTCAACACCTCGGTCAGAAACACAGTCCATACCCTTTAAAATTTTACATACATACTTACAATATTTTTAAAGTATCTAAGTTAAATTAGATCTTATTATCCTTTCAAAGAAGACAAAACTTTTGAACAATGACACTTTCCTCAAACTACCCACCCTTCCACTCTCAACTAATGCTCATGTAATTGTCTAGAATTTTAGTTCCAATTTGTTTTAAGCACAAAAATTATTAGTAATATTACAGTTATATTATTGTCCTACTGATTTGCATTTGTGAGAATCTGAGGGTTTTAAATTTCCAGAGTCCTTGGGGCTCCTGGCTGGTTCAGTCAGTGGAGCATGTGACTCTTGGTCCCAGGGTTGTGAGCTTGAGTCCCACACTGGATATAAAGATTACTTAAAAGTAGGGGCGCCTGGGTGGCTCAGTCGGTTAAGCGGCCGACTTCGGCTCAGGTCACGATCTCGCGGTCTGTGAGTTCGAGCCCCGCATCGGGCTCTGTGCTGACAGCTCAGAGCCTGGAGCCTGTTTCAGATTCTGTGTCTCCCTCTCTCCGACCCTCCCCCATTCATGCTCTGTCTCTCTCTGTCTATAAAATAAATAAACGTTAAAAAAAAATTAAAAAAAAAAGATTACTTAAAAGTAAAATCTTAAAAGAAATTAAAAAAATAAGTAAATACCTAGCAGTGCTATTGCTGGGTCATAGGGTAGATCTATTTTTAATTTTTTGAGGAACCTCCACACTGTTTTCCAGAGCGGCTGCACCAGTTTGCATTCTCACTAACAGTGCAGGAAGGTTCCCATTTCTCCACATCCTCGCCAGCATCTATAGTCTCCTGATTTGTTCATTTTAGCCACTCCAACTGGCGTGAGGTGGTATCTGAGTGTGGTTTTGATTTGTATTTCCCTGATGAGGAGCAACGTTGAGCATCTTTTCATGTGCCCATTGGCCATCTGGATGTCTTCTTTAATGAAGTGTCTATTCATGTTTTCTGCCCATTTCTTCACTGGATTATTTGTTTTTCGGGTGTGGAGTTTGGTGAGCTCTTTATAGATTTTGAATACTAGCCCTTTGCCCGATATGTCATTTGCAAATATCTTTTCCCATTCCGTTGTTTGCCTTTTAGTTTTGTTGATTGTTTCCATGGTTTATATACACAATGGAATACTACGTGGCAATGAGAAAGAATGAAATATGGCCTTTTGTAGCAACGTGGATGGAAATGGAGAGTGTTATGCTAAATGAAATAAGTCATACACAGAAAGACAGATACCATATGTTTTCACTCTTATGTGGATCCCAAGAAACTTAACAGAAGACCATGGGGGAGGGGAAGGAAAAAAAAAAAGGTTAGAGAGGGAGGGAGCCAAAACTGAGAACAAACTGAGGGTTGATGGGGAGTGGGAGGGAGGGGAGAGTGGGTGACGGGTATTGAGGAGGGCACCTGTTGGGATGAGCACTGGGTGTTGTAAGTAAACCATTTTGACAATAAATTTCATATTTAAAAAAATAAATTAAATTAAAAAATAAAAAATAAGCAAATAAATTTCCAGAGTCTTTGTCTGTCTGCAAATACCATTATTTCCTCCTTACTTTTGAATAATAGTTTGATTGGGCATAGCAAATAGTACATTTCTGGTTGTACACTTGGGAAACAGGCAAAGTGATTTTTGATCCTGTTCACAAGCAGGCAAAGAAGTTTTAGCTTCCTGCTTAATGTGGGAGGTGTTGGGTCCCAGTTCTCAACTGGTGTGAAATGTGATCCCTGGTGGCTTTATCTACTCTCAGCTCCCCATGGTCTGTGCAGCTTTCGTCCTTGCTAACCACTGGGTTCCTTCCTATTTCTAATCCAGAAAAACTTTCCTTTTTTGTTTTAGATTATAGAGTTGCATATATATTTAATATTTTACCTATCATTTCTATGCGTTTGGAGAAGAGTGATGTTTCTGCATGTGTTCAACCCACCATTAGACCTAGAGATCTGAGCACATATCCTCATAATGGAGCTGAGGGATCTATTTGCCAAGGTCCAGAAAAACTAAATCTTTTTGACGTACCAAAGCAGGCATAAAATGCAAAGCACCAAATTAGATTTTGTTAAAGATCCTAAATTAGAGCTGAGCAATGCTGCACTTGGATTGGTTAGTACAAATTAAACAGAACTATTTCATTCAAGTTTATGGTCATGTAGGTTAATTAAAAATTTCTCTTTAGAAATACAGCCCCCAAGACTCTATGTAATTTAAATAGATTCTACATTCATGCAGAGTGAGAATGGCAGTTTCAATATTTAATTCTTGCTTCATAAACTTTGAAGGCTAAAAACACATCCTCCCCAAGTTGTGAACACTCTTTATGTTGGAAACAACTCACTAAAGGAAACTTGGAGTTGCTAGGTAACTTGGTGCCTGTGGAAGGCTTCTGATAAAATGTATTTAAATCAGATTTCCTGGAGCAGATGGGTAAACTGAAGTGGAAAATAAATTCAAATGATCTGATATTGGCTTTTCATGCTAAAACTAAAATCTCTTTGCAGTCAAAGCTCATACAGATCTTTTTAACTGGGCAGGTTTAAGGTAGCCTTGCTGCAGAGAGCATCACATCTCATTCTCTGTAACATGAAGCCATCCAAGTTTTATAAGCTGAATTTCCTTCCAGAAACTGAGGAAGATCCATGAAGAATGAATATCACATGGAGAAGGAAGCATCTTTAAATAGGTCCACTTTCCTTCCCTCTTCACTAGGTACAACCCTTTCTGATAAAGTTAAAAGATCTAATTACGGTGGTCTTCTCTTTAATTCTTCCATACCTTTTTTCTCCAGATCTTAACAATAAAAGAAAATAGTCAAAGTAGAGCTGAGTTTCTGGGTAGTGAATCAGCCAAGTCAGAATCCCCTAGTCTTCAATGGTTAGGCCAGGAGCTCTTGGAAATCAGAAGAAACTGAATTTATATGAGGGTGTACAAACTATAATGTAGCTATAAGGATCATCCAATAACCAAATTGCTACTACCTGAATGTACATAGGTCAAGAATGAAAAGAAGCTGTCAGTTATTTCTCAAAATTTTTTGTATGAGACATAGGTATTGGGGACAAGCAGTGGTGGGGGGCAGTGTACATCATCCTCTACAAGAAATTCTTCAAAAATCTTTTTCTAAAGGAGGAACTTCAGGGGCACCTGGGTGGCTCAGTTGGTTAAGTGTCTGACTCTTGATTTCAGCTCGTCATGATCTCACAGTTTCATGAGTTCGAGCCCATGCTGGGCTCTGCGCTGACAGTATGGAGCCTTGGGATTCTCTCTCTCTCTCTCTTTCTCTGCCCCTCCCCCACGCTCTGTCTCTAAATAAATAAATAAATAAATAAAAACAAAGGAGAAACTTCAGTCACCCTATAACTCCCAAGAGTTGCTTTATTACTCAAACATCTATAACCTTTTAGGATTGGTGAATTTGCATAAAAATAATTCAAAAGCAATCTGGTAGTTAACTTATCAGTTCTGGTAACTAAAGATACCCAAAATCCTGGACACAAAGCCCCAGGAAAGTGTCATCACCTCTCTAACAACATGCATAAAAAACACAGATGAAATAAGAAGAGGAAAGTGATCTCAGAACTCAGCATATGTGTCTCTTGTTACTGTACTGTGAGAATTTTCACCATGAGAATAAAAAGGGCACTCTGGGAGAAGGAGACAGCAATGGGAAGCAGGTGTAAACAAGAATGGCATGTTGTGGAACTGCAGCTAAGGGATATGGCTCACACTGAGTGGCTACTGCCTGGCAGGCACTGTACTAGGTTCTTCACCTGTGTTATTTCACTTAATTATCACAGCACACATACCCAGAAGACATTATTTTTTTCCATTTTATAGGTGATAAAACTGAGGCCCCAAGGGGCCTAGTGACTTCAAAGAGGTCGCACAGCCCATGAATGGCAGAGTCAGATTCAGAAACAGGTCTGCCTGACTTGAAAGCCCATGGCACTTCCTCCAGAGACTCAGGGCCCTAAGGAGGGAGTGGGATAGCAGACACTCTCATATACTGCTAATGGGAGTGTAAATTGGTTCCACATTTTAGAGAGAGATTTAACAATATCTGTTGAAAGGTTTGTTAAGTGTACACAACCATCAGATTCAGCAAAATTGTCTTTTGGGAATTTATCCTAGAGATGCACTTTCACAATTACACAATGATGTATGGAAAAGGGTGTTTATGCCGGCATGGTTTGTAATAGAGAAAAACTGAAGGTATCCTAAGTATCCATTAATAGGAGATGGGTTATGGTAAAACCCACAAAATCAAATATACTGCATTCATTAAAAAGAACAAGGTAAATCTACGTGAACACACAAAAAGATATTCTCAATATTGTTCAATAAAAAGAGGAAGTTGCACAAGAGTACATATTTATGAGTATGCGAGGTGGGGGTACGATCCTCTTTGAAGCATAAACCATTTGCTATTATCAAGGCCGATCTTCTAGGGAGTGGTGAACTTGGGGGTGGTTCTTGGTAAAGTGGAGAGGGAAACTTTTTCACTTTGTACCATTCCAATCTGATTTTTTTCTAATAAGCAAGTATTACTTTCATAATAAAAGAAAAAAATTTAAAAAGGCCCTTTGTGAACTTAGAAAATAATGGAAGGTTTTTACAACACAAAAATGAAGTGGGTCAGGATCTGTTGGAGAATAAAGGGAAGGCAGATGATGATTAAAGAGCTAATGATTGCCAAAGGTCATTTATGTCTTCACGCTAATTGCCAACGCAGATTCACAAAGAATTTCAGTATTGGAGAGAGTGCACCTTGAAGGCAGAAGACCAAAAAGGAAACTCTTCATGATATTTTGGATATCTTGTCAAACCAATGTTGAAATGCTCTGATATTCTCTCAACTCTATTCAGTGCCCAGAATCTTCAACATATTACATTGTTCTGTTCATACAAAGCACAATCAGTATAAAGGGAGCCTGGTAGGCAGCTCAGGTAGAAGGAGGAGTCCTATTCTCCCCCAAAACTTGGCTGCTGCAAACCATACTATTCTCAGGATGCATGGGGAGTCGACAGTGACAGCTGTAGCCCTTTCTGCATGGAAATATTCTTCCTCTGATGTGGAGGCAGATTGCATTTGCCTGGTTAATCCAGCCATACACTGGAGAAATGAGAAAAGGCCCAAGCTACCCATATGTGCCATAGATTCTAAAAGATGAGCCGACCAACAGGGTTTTTTGCCACTGCTTTCTCTGATAATGTCAACATGGCCGCTATTGTTTCATTGGTTTTCTTTGCCCTGAAGCTAAATGGAATTTATGTTGAGTGAATATCTCTGACATGCTTCAGACATCTCAGAGCACTTTTGGGCAGAACACATGACTGAATACTTGTTCCGAACTTTTTTGCATAGTGGTTTTTGTTGTTATTGTTGTTGTTGTTGTTGTTGTTCTGCTTTCTCCCAACTGCCCAATGCTTCCTATTCTTCTCATTTTGTTCTGGTTAGGTCTCCTTTGGATGTTAAAGCCATTATTTGCACTTTCCCTAATAATAACAATGATACCTAATATTTATTGGGGCTTATTAAGAGTCAGGCACAATTTTAAGCATTTTACACAAATTAATTAAATTCTCATTATAAATCTATGAAGCAGGTACTATTATTATCTCTTTTTGACAGATGAAGAAGCCACAGATTAAGTGGGTAAGGAACATGCCCAAGCAGTAGAACTATGATTCTAAGCAGATTTGTCTCTCCACAGCACGTTTATTTAACCATGAACTATATACTGCATCACAACAGAGGTTGCTCTCTATCTTGTAAGAGGCAGCAGGACAGAAAATCTGTCTGAACCAAGATAATCTTTATGTTCTCAGCAGTCTGGATATCACTTTCCTGGTTTTGACACCTTCTCCTCTCCGTAGAATTCTCAATTCATCTTCCTTAACATGGAGAGGGACTCTACCCAGAATCCTCAGCTTCACCATCAGCCATGCCTCAAGACTCTAGCTCCTTTCCTACCAACTGAAGCCCACACTGATGTCTTCCTCTCCTAACAACTTTTGCCTTTGTTGGCAGCACCAAACAGCACATATTTTTAAAAATATCCTATTATCTGACATATAACTTAAGACGTTCTTCCAATCATGCCTTTCTCCCCAGGCTTTGAAGGTATATCAGACACTTCTTAGACTTCATCTCATGTCCTCTCAGCCCACCTTTTATTCCAACTTTTCCTGCAGCAGACAGCTGTGTTCAGGAATAAACAGACAGAGGTTCTTGTCTCAGCTGGATCATGAATTTATTAGACCTTCTAGCCTGAACTTCTCTGATAACCTGACTGAGTATCTGCAGGGATCTGCTGAGCAGTCACACATATGCATTGAGAAGGATTAACATCCTTTGGAGAAACTCTTGACCAATAAGGGTGGAAACTGGTAGGTAGAGCTGCTCTCTTCTGCCTTTGTGCAGACAATATTGAGACACATTCTAAATGGCCCATAGTGATGACCAGCTTGATAATGTCCATTTTCATGGCTTTCTCTAGAAGGAGTTTTGGGGAAGAAACATATGGATGGATTTATGAAGAAAGGAATAATGAGTGAGGATTACTGACTCTCATGTTAATGCCCATGAGCATCCTTCATAGTGAATCAATAGAGCATCAACAACCAAGTAGAGAGGATGACCTGTCTTCTGGATGTCAGTGAGTCTTTCTCTGTGGCCACTCCAGTACCGTGCAAGAGGTTCATGAATGACATGGCCATGATGACAGGGTTAGAGATGAGGTGTGGACACAACAGTATCAACTCCCTTTCACCAAGGAGGCTGATATAGTTCCTGCCATGGCTAATTATCCATCCTGGCAGCAGCACATTCTGGAACAGATAAAGCACCATCCTCAAGGGCACTAGCCAATTACTTGGTGGCACGGTGGGTGATCACATCAGACCCAATTCCATTACTGGAATTGGCACTGACTTTGGATATGGTTTTGCCTTCCTTGACCACCGTGCTGCTGCCAATACTACTATCCAACACCACAATCTGAGTATTTATAGAATGCCTTCTTTGCTGGTATGGGATCCCCCACAACATTGTCTCAAATCAAAGGACCCATTTGATAGTAAAGGAGAGTGTGACAATGGGCACAGGACTATGAGAATGATTGGTCTTGCAATGTACTTCATCACCCAGTTAGTAGAATAATGGAATGTCCTATTCTAGTCTCATTTAAGGTGTTAGCTTGAGCATAATATCCTATAGGATTGGACTGCATCTGCCAACATGCAGTACATATACAGAACTAACAGTGCTGATTCTCCACAGCTAGAATACATGGTTCCAGGAATCAATGGGTAGAAATCAGATTGGTTCTTTTCACCATCACTCTCAATGATCCACTTGTGAAATTTTATTAAGGAAAATTGACTCAATTACTATGAGGAACTAGGGTTCTACATAATGGAGGTAGTAGGGCAGAAGAGAGTATTTCCTAGAACCCAGGGACTCAATGAGCCATCTTTTGGTGATAACGCCATGCCTGATAACTGTAAATGGAACTGCAGCCACTTCAGTCCAAAAGGGCTAAAGCTACTCAGAACCCCTGGGGATGCAGATCTAAGTCACCCCATCTAGAAAGTAACCTAGACCAGCTGAAGTGCTGGCAAGGGAAATCTAGAATGAGTGGTGGAAGATGAAGATAATAAAGATCAATTACAGCCTTGGGACCAGTTGTAGCAATAGGGATTAGAGCTCATTACACTAACCTTACTTTTTTTTTTTTTTTTTTTTTTTTTTAAGCTCTATGGTCAAATTGGGGCCTGAACTCACGAGTCTGAGATTGAGAGTTGCATCTTCCACCGACTGAGCCAGCCAGGTGTCCCCACATTAACCTCCCTATATCAAGTCTTGACGGCTCTGTGAAGAAAAATAAAGCAGAATGAGGGGATAGAGAATAGCAGGGTGGGATGATTATTTAAAAAGAGTGGTCAGGGAAGTCTTCTCTGATTATGTGACATTTGAACAGAAATTTAAAGTAGAAGAGCAAGCCATATGAATACATAGGGAAGAACATTCCAGAGAGACATTAGCAAGTCCAGAGGTTCTGAAGCAGGAGCATAGTTGGTGCAATTAACGAGGCTAGTATTGCTGAAGGGGAGTGAACAAAGGAGAGCGCAATAAGAGATATACTCAAGAAGGCAACTGGAACCCAGACCATGAAGGGCATGGGAGTGAAGACTTTGAATTTCATTCTATGTAAGATAGGGAGCAGTCAGCAAATTTTGAGAAGATATGAGTGCTCTGTGAATTGGCTATACGGGGGTCAAGGATGGGTGCAAGAAGACCAGGTAAGGACTACTGCAGTAAGGTGTAAGGATCTCATTTAACATGGGTTTTAAGATGGATCTCATTTAAGATAGAGTTGCCAAACATTGGGTTTTGGATTAAAATTTGTGTCACTGTCCTTCCTGGCTGATTTTAAGCTACTCCTGAGCCAAGAAACAAAGAAAGAAACAAAAAACTTTTTCTACTTCTTTTTTTTTTTTAATTTTTTAATGTTTATTTTTGAGAGAGAGAGAGAGACACAGAGCATGAGCAGGGGAGGGGCAAAGAGAGAGGGAGACACAGAATCCAATACAGGATCCAGGCTCTGAGCTGTCAGTACAGAGCCCAACGCGGGGGTCGAAGTCATGAGCCATGAGTGAGATCATGACCCGAGCCAAAGTCAGCCACCCAACCGACTGAGCCACCCAGGCACCCCAAACCTCTTCTACTTCTTACAAATCTTTTATAATGCATAATACAGCCCACTGGGTCTAGTGGTGAAGGCTCAGAAAATACCTATTATTTTACGATTAAAACATCCATTTGGTCTTTGCTAAGAACACACAGAGATAATGTCGCTCTACTGAAAAACAGAAGTGACATGTGGTTCCCAAGATCAGCTCTATGACTTTACCACAGATCCCCTGACCACATGCCGGAAAGTATGCTCCTCATTACAAACAAATCTACTCTTTGAATTCTCATAACAGCCCTGGAAGGTGGGGTTACACTGTACAAGTTTACAGATGAAGAAACAGAGACTTGGTAGGGAGTGTTGAATAAGTTGCCAGTGTTCATTAATGAATAAGGGACAGAGCTCTGGACTTGAATCATGGGCTGTTCCCAGAGCCCATCCTCAACAATGACAACTCTGAGCTATTCACCACAGAGAACTCTGGGAGAACTCTCACATTCATTGGTGGCCTAATCTGATTTTTATAATCTTTCAGATTCTTCTGATTATGAAAAATAGCTAACATTAACAGGAAAAGCTGATTTTTTCAGAAGTTTAATTTGCCTGAAAGAAAACAATTAGGGCAGTGATTCTATTTGTTTATTAACATCCCCCAGTTTAGAATGAGACTTTTGCTCTTGGAAATCATTTGCTCCAAAGACAAGAATGGGTGGGCATTTCATTCTAGCTCCTTTTATGATGTCTGTTGCAGTTATCCTGCCGTGTGACTTTTTTTTTCTCAGAAAGCCATAGCACTGCCTTATTCCTACTTAAAAAAAAAAAATCATTAGTGTAGTTGCATTGCAGAAGAAGGGAAAAAACAGATGTGTGATCTGCCCATGAAATAGAGTAGTTGCCCCACACGAGCTCAGCCTTTTTCATGTGCTAGCTGTGAGCCTGTCCTCATGCTGGGGTAGAGAAGCTCATTACTGCTCAGAGTAACCAAGAAACAGGGCTGGGCAAAAGGAAGAAGGAGACCAAAGGCCCAGAGTCCTCCCACCAAATTGGATCCTGGGAAGTCTGACACTGGGGCATCTACTATAGTCGCTCAGCAGCCACTTGCTTTTTATGACGAAACTGCAGGGATAAAGGAGGTCATTCTAGTAGACTAGAGCATCGCCCAGTATTTGCCAGTGGATAGAAGGGTCATGGGGTTGGCAGCCACGTGGTATAATGGGTGCAAAAGTAGCAGATACTCATTTGTCCAGACTGTAAATACCCAGTTTTGATGTTTTGTTGAATCTGCAGCTCTCCTAGAAGCATAATGAAGTGTCTGCAACTCAGAAAATCTTTCAAGGCTTAGAGACCGCACCTCCTTCTCACTCTTCCTTGCCACTTCTATCCTCTTGGCTGCCCTCATGGTTTGCGCTGATGAACTTCTGCCACTGTACTGGGTGCACCCCGCCTAAATGGCATTTTAGCATGGATGTCCCCAGGTGCCTAGCAGCCTTGCCTAGATTAACGCGTCAGTGGCATATGGAGCAAATGGCCTGTCGTTCAGTCCCAGAGTCAGTTTAAAATATCTTCCAGGCTGCTGACTTCTTTGGCATGATGCCTGTGGCCCCAGTGTTTGAGGAAGGACAGCAACATTGTCGGAAAATTATATAGAGTGAATTTTCTTGTGTAAGAGCTAGAATCTGACTTTCCCCATCCTCTCTCTCTTCCCTCCTGGTATCTAAGGTAAAGAAATAAGCATACCTTCTGAGGTGGAGTGCCTCGGACAAAAAATAATTTTGAGAAAATATTTTTTGTGTATGCCAGTTTCTTTTTTGGCCCCACATCTTGCTCTTCTTCCATAAAGCGAAGTACCTAGCTTGTGCTTTTCAAACACTGTTGCATTTGGTCCTCTTAAAAGCCCTCTGTGTCAGTAGTTGCTCCATTTTGCAGACAAGAAAAACCGAGGCTCAGAGAGATTTTTTTTTAATGTTGCCAAAGCATACTACACAGAAGTGGCAGAGTAACAGTTCAGACCCAGGTCTTTTTACCCCACAGCACAAATTCTTTCGACTCTAAATCCAAGCAAAGACCATTGTCTGAACTGATACTGTGCCCACATCCAAGCATCTCTGGGGAGGGGGAGATTTTTCACTGCAGTTCAATGGGCAGAGCTCACAGTGGTCAGTGACTCCATAGGCGTTGTCAGCAAGAGCCCTGGGATTCTTCTTGTACAATCTCCTCATCATGCTCTTCTCTCAGTGTGTTTAATGGCGGGTCATTGTTACTGTTTAGTTGCCTGATGGGTTTCTCACTCCTAAATCCAAGTGACGAAGCAGATCCTGCTGTCCTTGGGATTATCCCCTCTTGATGAGTGATGACCTCAGGAGTGGAGACAGCTGACCTGCAGGCAGAGAGAGGGGGATGTCAAAGGTTCCTCCAGCTCAATTTGGATTGATGAACCGGAATAATTCTGGCAGCAGGGCTCATGGAATTGGCCTCAACCAGTAATCTTTCTCAATTTTTGTGTTGGAGTGGAGTGTTTAGGCAATTTTTCACTTACACCCTCTCTTTTCCACTTTAGGTATTTGAAAAGCACAATCACCTGGATTAGTTGTCACAGCACCAAACAATTATCGCTGAACAGAACTGCATTCACTGGCTACTCTTTCCTGCTTGTACGCTCTACTTTGCAAGAATCTTTCACTTAAAATGTCTCCCAGTTCTTTATTCTGTCATCAAAATGCTATACCGGCTTCAAGGCTTCACTAAATCATCTCCAAGAAACCTCCTCCAAATCCATCTATCCAAATAAATTATGGAGTAATAATTATTATTCCAAATTCTTTACAATGATAATAATAATGGTATTTCCTTAAAATTGTCTCACTGTGTAATTGCTTTCTTAAATAAGTAATATCTTTGGTCCAACATTTAAATGTATACCTTGTACAAATCATCAAAGTGAAAAGTAAGCTCGCCAGTACCTGACCCTTCCAGAGATATTTTAAAACACACATGCTCTTTTAGGAGTGCCTGGGTGGCTTAGTCGGTTAAGTGTCCAACTTCAGACCAGGTTATGATTTTGCAGTTCATGGGTTTGAGCCTCGTGTTGGGCTCTGTGCTGACAGCCAGAGCCTGGAGCCTGCTTCAGGTTCTGTGTCTCACTCTCTCTCTGCCCTTCTCCTGCTCACGCTGTCTCTCAAAAATAAATAAACGTTAAAAAAATTTTTTTAAAATAAAATATCCATGTGCTTTTAAAAAAACATCAAGATATGAGAATAATTGTTAACCTATATTAGCAATTATGTAAGAGATACTATGCTAAGCACTTTATGTGAATTATATCATTGAATCCTCCCCACAAACTTATGAGATGGGTACTCATTATGCATATTTACAAATGAAGAAAGGAAGGCTCAGAAAAGTTAAGTAACTTGCCCATGATCACACAGTTATAACGTGGCAGAATTGGAGCTTGGCCTCAGGCTGTCTGACTGGAGAGCCCAAGCTCATCACCACCATGCTATGTGCCTTAAAACAACTCTCTAGTTGTGTCATGTATCTGTTTCTGGTTTTCCAGCTGGATGAAAGGGTACTTGGGAAGAAAGGAAGCTGTACAGTATTGCTGAAGCAAAGTGTCATTGGGAATCAAATTCTGACTATGAGACTTACTAGCCGTGCGACCACAGGTAAGTTTTCAAAATTCTCTGAACCACTGTTGTGGGAGAACGCTAACCTGAGAGAGAGATGGAGGTGTGGTGAGGATTAGGGGAAATAAGGAATGCGAAGCACCTGGCACATAAGAGGTATTCAGAAACGGTAGGTACTTCATCAAGAGCCATGTCTTTTTTTAAAGATACATTTGCGGGCTTTTGCCTACACTGTATATTTGCACTGTCCTGTGCAGAGCTGGAAGGAAATGTCCATGTGATGTTTGGCATAATACATAGAGTTAGGCTTTTGGATGGCAGGAAAATACCACACAGAGGTCCTGGAAAATAAACACAAGGTGAGAGGCTCTTGCACCTAATGCCAATGGGCTAGTTCAAAGTGAATGGACAGTTATTTTTTGGCTGTTCAAAGAAATGTACGGAGGAGTATGGAAGAACGGCCTGAAGATTGTATGCATTATAAACCTCCTCTGGGGTCAATATGCAGAAATGGAGTGTGGAGGAAAAGGGAGACTGAGGAAATACTCAAGGACTTTGCCTGGAACATTCTTCCCCCAGATACCCTCATGGTAACTCCTTCATCTCCTTCCAGTAACTGCTCAGGCATTTCTCCTGACCTCCAACTTGCCCCCGCCCCAACTTTATTTTTAATTTTTTTCATAATACTTTTCACTATCTATCACATGATACAATTATCCCATTTATTGCATTTGTTCCTCATTGTCTGACTTCAGAATGTATGCTCCTGGGGGCCGGGGTCTTTGTTTTTTTTTCCCTGATGGATCCTAAGCACTCACAACAGTACCTGGCACCTGGTAGGTACTCAGTAAGTTTTTTTGGAGGAATATGTTTTTCAGGTAAGGAAACAGGTTCAGTGATTTAGCCTGGATAAGTTTGCTAGTTAACAGCAGAGTCAAGACTAGAACTCAGTTTTTTTGCCTCCCAAACCAGTGGTCTTTCAACAAAATCATTTTTCAAGATAGAGAAGTATATGTCTAGGATTAAGGAATGATTTGGCTGTTGAGAAATCCAGACAAAACTGGAAACGAGTGCATATAGACAAACTAACTGAACCATAAAAGTGACAGCAGGAAAAAATCAGAGATGTGGGTGGTTGTGTTGATTTTTTTTTCAAAAATTTGTTTAAGTACCTGAGACTCTGCTGTCAGTTTATCTAGTGAAATAAGATTCATGATCAATGTGTGGAGACGGAAATTTCAGACCTCATTATACACAAACTGAAGATTATTCTTTTGCTGTCACTGCAGCATTTGACACGCCAGTGAAAACAAAAGGAAGTCTGTCTCAGATGCCCCTTTTAGCTTTGACAGATGTGGAAACGCATGAGTTTGGGACGTTAATTTTTGGTTGGATGTTAAATGTGAGCATGTCCAGAGATGATACCACCTAGCTCACGCCTGGCTGAAGCCCCAATGATGCAGAGAATTTCAGTCCAGGACATCATCCTCCATATCCCTACTTCCTTCTCTTATCCCAAAAACAAAGGCAGCCCTCTGCCTATTTCCAGGCTAATCCTCCACCTGAGCTTTTGGTCACAGCCCCTTCTCCTGTCACTTATTCCTTCTCTTGAATCTTAAACCTGTCTTTTCCCCACAACGTGCAGATATGTTCAAATCTCCTCCATGCCAAGCAAGATAATGGAAACTTCCCAATAATCTCTTGAATCAGTTAGCTGTTGATGTGTAACAAAGTAGCCCAAAACAATGGCTTGAAACAATAAGCATTTTTATTATTCACAAACTGGTGAGTCATCTGGGCAGTTCTGTTGAGCTGGGCCAGGCTCCCCTGACTTTAGCTGGGCCTGAAATACTGACTGCACATCCTCATGAGTTATGCAGTCAGGTGGTAGGTCGGCAGGGTGGTCAAGGATGATCTCACTCACATGCCTGGCAATTAGCAGGTTATTAATTATGGTGAAGTGGGTCACTGGGCCACTGATCACTTATCCAGCAACTTAGCACAGGTTTGTTCTCATGGTAGCCACGCAGGATTTCAAGGGAGAGAGAGGGCAGAAGTACGCAAAGCCTTTTGAACTGGCACAACATCACAAGGCCAGCCCGGGAACAAGGAAATAGACTCTACTTCTTAATGAGAGGAGCTGCAAAGTCACAGCACAAAAGGTGTGAAGTCAGGAAGGGGTGAAGAATTAGGTCGGTTTTGCAGTGTACTTTATCTCTCTTCATCCTTAAGCTTCTGCCCAAATATCTCTTTTCCAAACTTCTAGAGAGTAGCTGTCTCTTGCTTTGCCTACTTTCTTACCAACCAGTCACCCCTCACCCAAATGACTTCATCTTATTACCACTATCTCCATTTTTATGAAACTGCTCTCTTTAAAGACAACAATGCCTCAAATATCAAATATTATGAACTACTTTCAGCTTTCATCTTATTTAATCCCAATGCACAATCTGATCCATATGGTCATTCTCTCCTGCTTAAGACTCTCCTCCCTAAGACTCTCCTCCCTTACCTTCTATGATTCACTCTCTTTTGGGTCTCCTTCTAACCCTCTGACCACTCCTTCTCAGATTCCTTGGCTGGTTCATGTTCCTCCTCTGGCCAGTCAATGTCAGTGTTTCCCATGTTTTTGTTGTCTTACTTTTCCTTTTCTTCCTTCCTTCCTTTCTCTCCCTTCTCATGCTGAACTCATTCTGGAATCTAATCTAGTCAAGTGGCTACCACCTATATGTATTTTTTTGTGTATGAGAGAGAGAGAGAGAGAGAGAGAGAGAGAGAGAGAGTATGAGTGGAGGAATGAGACAAAGGGAGAGAGAGAGAGAATTTCAAGCAGGCAGGGTTTGATCTCATGACCCTGGGATCATGACCTGAGCTGAAGTCAAGAATGGGAACACTCAACTGACTGAACTATCCAGGAGTCCCGCTACATGCATCTTTATGCTAACTCGTCTGTTGACCTCCCTGAATAAAGTGTCAATGCCTACTGGATGTAGCTATGGGCTCCTCAGATGTTAAGTGTGCCTAAAACTGAGCTTAATATTTCTTCCAAAATGTGAATCTATCTTCACTTTCTCTGTTAGCAGTTTTGCAACTCTTTCAAATCACTGAGCTAGAAACTGAGGACTGTCCTTAACACTTTCTGCCCTGAGCTTCCTACATCTCAGGATATTAAGTCCTATTAATTCTATCTCCCAAGCACTCCTTCAGACCCACTCCCTCCTCCCTGCTGCTCCCTGAGTTCAGGCTCTCATCCTCTATCGCCCAAGTCAGTGCTGAAGCCTTTTACCAGCTCCCCTGACTCCTTTTTGCAGCCAGAGATCTTTCTGAAACACAAATCAAACTGTGTTATTCCTTTGCCTCATACACTTCCACTGGCTTATTTCTGCCAAGATCAAATGTGAACTTTGTATTGGATAGTGATCATCATTTGCCAAAAAAAAAAAAAAAGTACTCCATGCCATTTAAGAAAAAGAAATTTAGGGGCACCCGGGTGGCTCAGTTGGTTAGGCATCCAACTTCAACTTAGGTCATGGTCTCACAACTTGTGAGTTCGAGCCCCACATTGGGCTCTGTGCTGACAGCTCAGAGCCTGGAGTCTGCTTCAGATTCTATGTCTTCATCTCTCTCTCTGCCCTTCCCCTGCTCGGGCTCTGTCTCTCTCTCTGTCAAAAATAAATAAACATTAAAAAAATTTTTTTAAAAAGAAAAAGAAGTTTATTTTAAAGAAAAAGGGATGGACTTTGGGTGATTATGATGTGTCAGTGAAAGTTCACCCTTGCTTTAAAAAAAAAAAAAGTACCATTCTGGTGAGTGACGTTGGGAGATAATGATAAAAGGAGAGGCTTTGTTTGTGTGGGGGCAGGTGGTATATAGGAAATCTTTGTAGCTTATTCTCACTTTGGTGTAAACCTAAAACTGCTCTAATAAAAGAAAGTATTTGTTTTTTAAAACGAAGGATTGGGCATCTGAGTGGCTCAGTTGGTTAAGCGTCTGACTTTGGCTCAGGCCATGATCTCTCAGTTCATGAGTTCAAGCCCTACTTTGGGCTGTCTGCTGTCACCATGGATCCTGCTTCAGATTCTCTGCCTCCCTCTCTCTCTGCCCCTCCCCTGCTTCTGCTCTCTCTCTCTCAAAAATAAACATTAAAAATTTTTTAATAAAAAAATAAAATAAAAATAAAAAAGAAGAAGGAATCATGAAGAAAGGAAGGAAGGACTTTCACAAAGGAAGAAGTGCAGCTAAGCAGCAGGGGAGTTGCTAAGGATAATATCCCATGTCTGCTGGCTCCTCTCTTGCTGCCTTTAGTATCTCTGCTTCTTACTGTGACTCTACCCCATTCCCCTTCAGATTCCTCCCTACCCTCTCCTCACTACTCCCCACAAGTTCATCAAGGCACATTGCCCCCACAGGCATTCTTTTTTTTAAATGTTTATTTATTTATTTTGAGACAAAGCGCAAGAGAGAGCAGGTGAGGGGCAGAGAGAGAGGAAGAGAGAATCCCAAGCAGCCAACGTGGGGCTCAATCCCACGAACCATCAGATCATGACCTGAGCTGAAATCAAGAGTCAGAAGCTTAATGGACTGAGTCACCTGGGTGCCCCAAGAGAGGAAATCTGATTGGCTTAGCTCATGGGTCAAGTAAGGCCATGCAGACAAAACATGACAGCCTGAGGTTCACACCTTCAGTAGGATCTCTAGAGAGGAATGTTCTCAAAGACAGTGTGGGCTGAGAGGCAGCTAGACAGGTCCACTATATTGCTTAGTACAGCACGGCATTTTTCTAGTATCAGGTCCAGTTCTTCTCCACTGCAATGCACTATCCACTCCAACTACATAGAACTATTCTTCATCGCTTGATATGTTGTGCTGTTTCTCATATGCTATTCTCAATACCTGTCATATTCTTCCCCTCCTTAACTCCTAGAAATCTCCTCTTTACTTTTTAATGGCCAGCTCAAATGTCACCTCATCTGTAAAGCACACCCTTGCGCCTGTCAGTTGCTCTCTTCTCTGGGAATGCTTAGCACTTTGCACATAGCTCTATTTGACTATATATCACACCGAACTGAAACTGTTTGCCCCTCTGCTAGATTATGGGGGTTTTTTTTTGAGGGGGGAGGGTTGTTTGTTTGTTTTTTAATTTGCAGGCACTATTCCCAACATCCGGTGTAATATTGGGTTCACACTTAGAGATCCAAAAAGTTTGTTGAATGGATGAAGATGTGAATGGCCAAAGTCTCTACATCAGTGGTTTTCAAAGTGTGCTCCTGAATCAGTAGCATCAGCGTCATTTGAGAACATGTTAGAAATACAAATTCTTGGGCCCCATCACAGAGCTACTGAATCAAAAGCTCTGAACGTAAGTGTGGTAGGCAGAATATTGGACCTATCCAAAGATATCCACGTCCTAATCCCTGAAAACTGTTAATATCTTATGTTACAAGGCAAGGAGGAATTAAAGTTGCAGATGGAATTAAGACTGCTAGTTGGCTGACTTTAAAATAGATTATCCAAAGTGGGCCCAATGCAATCACAAGGGTCCTTAAATGAGGAGACAGTAAAGTCAGAACCAAAGAGACAGGCATCATAAAAATGACTGGACAGCCACTGTTGGCTTTGAAGATGGAAGGGGAATTCTAACCAAGGAATGTGGGCTAGAAGCTGGATAAAGGCAAGAAAACAGATTCACCTTTGGAGCCTCCAGAAAGGAACTCAGCCTACTGAAACTTTGATTTTTACACAGTGAGACCCATTTTGGAATTCTTACTTCCACCACTATAAGATAACAAATTTGTGTTGTTTTAAGCCATGAACTATGATAATTTGTTACAGCAGCCACAGGAAATGAATACAATAAGGCTCTGCAATGTGTTTAGCAAGTTTCCTCCCACCATGCACTCTAGCACCTGGTACTATGCCTGCTACAAATCTCCTCCTTTGTTGTATTAGTTTCTTTAACTGTCTCTGTACTGTTCACCACTGCATCCTAGCTCCTAGCCCAGCGCTGGTGCTCAATAGCCATAGTAAGTAATACTGAGGATGTCTTTGAGTGCTGTTCTAGGCACTTTACATGGCTTACCTCACTTAGTCCTTATGAAGTAGGTAATATTATCATCCCATATTTTATGCACCAGTAAACTCATGCACAGAGAACGAAAGCAACTTGCCCAAGGTCCCCCAGCTAGTAAGTGGCAGAGCCAGGATTTAAATTCACTCTTACTCCGGAGTCCATGCTCAAATGCTATGCTATGTAGTTTCTAGGCAGGGTACAGTATATAATTGGCGAGTGAATCAATAAATAAATACTAAACAGTAAGTCTCACCTGAGGACTTTAGAAGGATGTTTGGGAAGCAGTAGCAGAGTTCTTAAGACAATGTCATCCCAGGGGAGAAGACACATTCCCATTTGTGTGCAAGTGGAACAGAGCATCTGGAAAGACAACCGGGGTGGGAGGGAAGGCTGGACTGGCTACAGATGGCAGAGGGTAAGACTGGAGAGGGTGTGCCTTGGGTAGGGATGGTGGCTCCCAGGAATGAGGCAGGTGGGAATTGAAAGGTAACAAATGAAGCAGGACTGCACCTGGCTTTTCACCACATTATCACCAGCATCTAGCCTAGGCTGGACCCTTAGAGGCCCAGAGACCAATCCGCAATATACATTTGCTTAATAAAAGGGGTTTTTAATGTGAAATTGTTCTAGGATCTTCAGGCATTCGTTCCAAGGTGTTCAAGAAAGATCTCTGACTGGATTCACCAGAATGTTCAGCCGTGACACAGATAATATGAGGGGAAAGTTGAACCAAAAATCAACGAACTGGAGGACATGGAGACAGGGAAGTACTGATAGAACAGCTTCTGGTCAGTGGCCAAGACCCAGGGTTCAAGGAGAGTGAGGCCATTCCCAGTCAGGGACCTGCAGGCCGAGCTGAATTATGGGATTCCAGTATGTATTCAGTGCCCACGTGTCAGGGATGGAGCTAAAAGCATGGTGCTTTCCCACTGGAACTCATTGAAGCAAAGTGCCCCATATGAGGGCAGAGCACAGGAAGAGGAAACCAAGCGCAGCAGACCATTTTAATTTCATTTCACTGTAGTTTTAGTTTCATTTTCAAGATAAGGTCCTAGTCCTTTTTGTTGTTGTTTTTTTAACTACAATGAAATTTGGGAAATCCATTTCAAGTGGTTTTACCTTCAGTGACCTTCCAGTATCAAATTTTCTGCGTTACTTTTCAGGGAACATTGCCTCTGGCCCCACTGCTCTATGTAGTACAGTGGGTAGATTGCTCAGTGGGCCCAGCTGCCCAGAAGCTGGGGAACGCAGAGGAGAAGTGGACCCTGCAACATGCCTAGAACTCAGTGTTACATGGGTTGAGAAGGGTGTCATGGGAAGAGGACAGCATTTGGTGCTAGATGGTCCTAGGTTTTAAATCCCACTCAAGCTGTGTGATATTGGGCAAGTTACTCAACTTTTCTAAGCCGTAGTTTCCTCAACTGTATTGCAGGACTACTAATCTTGCCAGACTGGGCTATTGGAAGATTAACAGATGATCATCTCTGTCAAGCAGCCACCAATGTTAGTTTCCAACTGAGGGTGTCACTTGTACCCTGAGACCCACTTTCTATTAATGTGTAATGATTATTTTTTAAAATTATAAAGAAAACAAAATGAGAAGAAACAATGCTTAAGTTTCTGCTTCAGTCCTCTTTTTCTTCTTTAGATCCTTTATCCTCCTTGTATTCTCACTTCCCAGCCCCTAGAGATACCACCTTTCTAGAAGCACAGAGCCTGAATATAATCTAGAGGTTTTATACCCCTAATAACGTTTTAGCTTTTTCTGTGTAGAGGGCTTGGTAGTTGAAGTTCAGAGAGGTTAAGTTACCCGGCCAAGGTCACACAGCTAACAAGTATAAGAGCCAAGATTGAAAGCCAGATCACTCTGACCATAAAGCTAGAGCTCTTTCCTGAACAGGCTGTTTCCTCTTTAGTGGCAACAATTTCTCAAAGCAGGTTCTGGCTCAAAAAGTAACCCAGGGCTTGTTGGAGGGATAGAAACAGAGCACCCTTTCCAATCAAACATAGGACACTAAGAATTCACATCAGGAGGAGCTCAAGCATGGAGCATCGTCATCCCAGAAGGTAGAGAACACTGCAGGGAGGAATAGTACTTTGTAGACAGACAGGCCCGGTTAGAATCCACTTGCTAGCTGGATGATTTTGAGCGAAGTTACTCAACCTTTCACTTTCCCAATCTCCTGTAAATTGGGAATAAAATGAACATTACCAACTTCAGAGGGTTGTAAGGGGATCAGGTGGATATAAGGCTTAAAAAACAGTTTAGGGGTGCCTGGGTGGCTCTGCCAGTTAAGCGTCTGACTTCAGCTCAGGTGATGATCTCGTGATCTGGTCCGTGAGTTCAAGTCCCACATCAGGCTCTGGGCGACAGCTCAGCCTGGAGCCTGCTTCAGATCCGTGTCTCCCTCTCTCTATGTTCCTCCCCCACTCACACTCTGTCTGTCTCTCTCTCAAAAATAAAATGAAAATATAAAAAAAATTTTAAAGAGCTTAGTACAAGGCTCAGCACATGTCCTCAATATACACCATAATTCGGCCTACTGAGAATGTAAGAGGCTCTGTTCCTCACCTATACCTGAGGGGACATGTGCTGGAATATATAACCTGAACACAAAAGCATCTAGAAGAAATATAGACAAAAGTAATACAACAATCAAGTGAAAACTTTGCGTATGCTTATTCTTTTCAGTTGAACAGAGAAACTCAGGCAATTAATGTTTGGAAAGGAATGTGAGGCAAACAGAATGAAGTCAAGTATTCCCCCCATATTAATGTCATGTGACCCCACAGCCTCCAGAGCCATTTTGGTTGTGCTAAGAAGACCATGCCCAGAGTGCCTCATTAAAACTTTACTAACAATAGCTCTACCACCCATGAAAAACTGTTTTCTTCTCCCTTCCTGTGAAATCACCCCAGTTGCCTCTGAAGAGAGACCCTCAAATAAACAATATTGAAGTATAATTAATACTGTTCCTTCCTCAGTTTCTTACTTTGTTGTACACCTTCATGGTATTCTACCATGCTGGGAATTCCATGCTGGAAATACTTGCACCTCACCCCAGGCTTTGCTGGTTTATTCCATCTTTCTCTTCAGGGGCAGCTGGCAGAAACTTTCTGGAAAGTAGAATTAGTATGAAATCTATCAAGGTTTTCACCAGTACTCTGACCTTGTAATTTTCTTTTAACATGGATTATTTTAGTGTGGGTGCCTCTGTCCAGGAAACCAGAAGAATAATATTTCTGTTTGAGGAGAACTGGAATAATAAGTCTTAGTTATAGAAGAACTGAGACTCGGTGATATGGGGACTACATAGCCAGGCAGTGCCTTAGTGATTCAAGAAGCTTTTTTCTCTTTCACCTGGTCAACTGGCATATCAGTTGTCATAGCCTTTCTGCATTGTGACATCTTGTTTTCCTTAGGAAAATAACTTTTTCATTTGGAATTCTCATATTCCCATTATTGGTGGCAATGCCGTCAGAACCCTTTTCACAACAATCTATTCTGGGCCATATCTCTATTTCTGTATCGATTCTTAGTGCATTATCCTGACTCCAAGCCACCCAAGAAAGTCAGAGTCTGCACCAAGTCTGCCTCCAGGGTACTTGTGAAAGCACATTTAGCATGTCCTACTTCCTCTCAGCTCTCTGTCTTTGATACGGGTCTCTCTTCTAGCAGGTTGTATGTAAGGCAATGAGGTCTTTTTGGAGATATTCTCTGCATTTAAAAAAAGTGTATTATCAGTGAGTATCAGTTATAATGAGGCATTTTAGTGTGGCTGGATAATGCTGGAACCAAGGAACAGTGGCCTCTCTGCTGAGATCGTGGCTGCTACATTTCATTAATCCAAGTCAGGGTGCTAAGATGATTTTCAACTTGATTGACAGAACCCTTTCAGCATAAACCCTGGAAAACTATTAGGAGGAAAGAATCCCATCGAGGCATTCTGCTTATAATAGTTTTAATGCAGAAGTGCATTTGATCAGCAGCATGCTGAGCTCATATCACTTCCAGAGTGAGTAGCAATGTGGTTCCAGTGTCATTTAACACAACCAATTATGGTACATCCTGACAACATTTGAAACAGAATTGGATTAAGAAAAATGCACTCTCAAGACTGTGGTCTGAGAGGCAAAATATCAGACTTTCAGCAGATCTCATTTTTGCCTCTCTTTCATTATAAGAACAAACTGAAGAAAAAGAAGAAGGAGGAGGAGGAGGAGGAGGAGGAGGAGGAGGAGGAGGAGGAGGAGGAGTGATAAGAAGGAAGAGGAGGAGGAGGAGATGCAAAGAACACTTTTAGGAGTAAGAGGCTGAGAGAGAGCATAAAAAGCAAGATGTAACTGCAATTGATGACCTCTCCCTTTCTTCAGAACTCTTTTCTGTTGCTGCAAATCTCCTACATACAAGAGTCAGATAGTCTTTCTTCAAGTACCAGATTCACTTCCCAAAATCAGAGAATGCATTTCTCAGCCTTCCTCACCATTCTTATCCTCTAAAAGAAGCACCAGTTCCAATGAGTAAAAGTCCCTATGATATAAAACATTAGCCATAAAGCTACCACTGTGTTCAGAAGGTTCTACTCCAGGGGCAATATTGAGTGATCTATGGACCAACAGAGGGATGTCTTCAAGATATTTCACATCTTAAGAGGATCAGGTAGTCAGTGTTATCTTCTGAATTAACCAGCCACAAATTTCACTGGGATAATACAACTGGAGTACCTGTCCAGGAAATAGAATATCAAATACCTTCTTAAAAAAAAGTTTTTACTGAGTTATTAGAATAAAAAAGTGATATATGTTCAATGCAAAAAGAAATCAGAAAATATAGAAGAAAGCAACGAAAAATAAGGATATCATCCAGAGACAAGCACTCTTTATTTTCTGGCACCACCTACACACATATTTAGAAACAAAAATGTTATCAGATCCCTTCCTTTTGTTCCTCTTTGAAATTATACTGAAACATGTCCCTGAATATAAAATTTTAATGTGACTAAGAATCGTCTGGGGTATTTTAAATATTTGAATGGCTGGTCCCCACATCTAGAGATTCTGCATCAAGAAGAAAGGCATAAGACCCAGGAATATGCATTTTATCAAGTGTTACAAGTGATATTGATGCTGACAGTTCTCCAACTACACTTTAGGAAATATACATCTTTGCAAATATACATCTTTTGCCTGATGATTTTCTTAAGATAAAGTTCTAAAAATAAACGCTTCATTTTGGCAGAGGCTATGCCATGCAGCATTTCAACAATATACCTTATTTGTAGTTATCTTGTTGATAAAAAAGGTTGGGTCATGAAGACAGGAATATATTCCAAGGCAGGAACGACATTTGAGGCACTGGTGAACAGGGTAAGTCAGTCCAAAGGCCCTCAGAATCAGCCTTTCAGGTGTCTGTGGGATGCATAAATCCTCTTCAAACAACCCCTTGGCTCTTCCGTGGAGCCTGACAATGAGAAGAGTTGAGGAGGGATGGGGCAAGATGCATGGTAAGAGTGGACTTAGTATCTTGGCTGGAGAAGCTGGTTCCTGAGAGGGGAGGGTGCCTGCCACTGCCATTTGCACAGGAGATTGCTGCCAACAAGGGATCACCAACCAAGAAAGCTCCATTACTAATCTCCACTTGTATAAAATTCACATTTGACTGGCATTCTGTTTCCAAAAATTTGAGAGAAGAAAGTAAGAAAGGATACGGGTATTTCTCCATTTCCTGGATATGAGTGGCTTAAGAAAACGTACATACAGGGATACTCAGTTGGTTAAGCATCAGATTCAGCTCAGGTCATGATCTTGTGGTTTGTGAGTTCCAGCCCCATGGGCTCTGTGCTGCCAGTGTGGAATCTGCTTGAGATTTTCTCTCTTGTCCTCTCTCTGCCCCTCCCCGATTTACACTTTCTCTCTCTCTCAGAATGAATAAACAAACAAACAAATACATAAATAAGGGGGTGTCTGGGTGGCTCAGTCAGTTGAGTGTGCAACTTTGGTTTAGATCATGATCTCACAGTGTGTGAGTTTGAGCCCCACGTTGGGCTCTGTGCTGACAGCTCAGAGCCTGGATCCTGCTCTGGATTCTGTGTTTCCTCTCTCTGCCCCTGCCCTCCTCATGCTCACTCTCTCCCTCAAAAATAAACATTAAATTTTAAAAATTTTCAAAAAAAGAAAGTGTACATACGCTCACTCATGGGAATAAAGGCAGACACATATTCCCTTGCTATAAGCTTTGTGTAAAGAATAATTTTGCCCAAGGCCAAAATATATGGAAATCAACCAAGGCATCCAATTTCAATCATTATAAAGAAAAAATGTTGTCTTCAATTTTGGAGGGTGTTATTGAAGTATGAAATACACAAAAGAAAGTATTCAAATCACAAGTTACTCAACATGCCGGTAAAAATTAGCATCCAGAGCAAGAATATCCCAATCCCAGACATCCCCTAGTTCCAGTTTGTGGTCAGTATTCTCCCCAGAGGTAGTCACCATCTTGATTTCTAACAGTTTTAATTGGTTTGACCTGTTTTTGAGCTTTATATAAATGGTACCATATAATATATATCCTCTTTCAGAGTTTTTTTTAACTAGATTTTATAAATAATTAATCTAACTCCTCATGTCATGTACAGACATGTCACGATATTGAAGCAGAAATATCCCCCCAAAAGAAATTTAAAAGTGTATACTTTAAATAAGCCATTGTCCATTTGTGCCATTAACATTGAATGGCTTTATCTAAATTAAGACCAGCTGAATCTCTTGGGCCCTTGCGCCTATCCATAGTAAGTAATAAGGATCCTAAAAGGCTACTCCCCAGGGTGCATGACATTATGAGAGACAATATAATGTGGTGGAAAAAAGATAAGCTTTGGGACCATATTTAACTGAGTTAAAATAGAATCATCTCCACTTACCAGCCATACTATCTTTATGAAGCCACATAATCTCTCTGGGGCTCAAACACATATTTGTTTTTTAGTTGCTTCTATGCCTGTAAAATGGAGAAAATATCTCATTAGGTTGCTGTGAAAATTAAATTAAGATCACAAACGTAAAGTACTTGGCATATAATAAGTGCCCATTCTTTTTCTCCTTTCAGAGACCAAACCTTGATTTCAAATTTATAGCCTGATATGTACATACAACCTAAATAAATATATTTTATTTTTCTTTTTTGAATAAATATATTTTCAATGGCAACTATTTGAACCACTAACTAGCAAGTTTAACATCATTTGGAAACCAGGTTTGTGATCCAAGGGAATTTAAGACACAGAGTCTTACAGAACTGAGAAATGTCACTGTTCATTCTTTGGAAACCTGTCTGGCTTCATGTCCCTCACATATCCCACCATGCCGGCCTAGCTGTTTATTTTTTAATGATTTCTATTGTAAAACCATTGTTACCTCAGCTTCCTGTGACGGCCTAAGAGCACACAAAATCCTCATCTTCCAACAAGGGCACAAAGCATCCAATGTACTTCCCGTGACATTATCATTTTATTAACAGCCATGATGCCAATCAATTTATAATGGCCTTTCATTTAGACACGTGCATGATTGTGGAACAATCATGTGATTTCTGCATTTTCACCAGTATACATATTAAATTTCTGACAGATTGCTAATGAGCTGATGTTGGAATTACAGAGTAGTCTGTTATCATTTGTCCATTCACAGTTTCCTCACCAGCCCATCTGTGCTCGGAACAGAGCCACCACGGAGCACGCAGGCTGGGACAGTTCCTCCATTTACACCTTTTGCCTTCAGAGGCCTCTGGGAAGCCTTGTCCCTAATTAAAGATTTTAACAAACATATTGCCAGCTTTCTAACACTGTTATTAAGCTGCTCTCTTTTGTTAGGAAAGGTGCTGTTTGTCAGCAGTTTGTAGATTTAGATATTTAGTGTGTGTTTCTGTAGCCCTGCAAAATATTTGTGTTTTTAAACAATTCAATTAGTATGTTATGCATGCATGTACCAGCATGCACAGTACATACGGTATACATTCTATCAAAATCCCGTATAATTATTCAGACTCTCAAGGACAGACAAAGAAACATGGTGCATTTTTATGGACACACAGACTTCTCTACAGAACAAGGTGGAACTGTTGAATACTCGAAGGTTGAATACTTTAAGGTTGGGACTGTTAAAACAAAATGATCAGATTGAGATCATGGCTTAGATAGTTTGGAGCAAAGGTAAAGTACCCTTTACCTGAAATGTCTGCATAATTAGAATACACTAAAAAAGAATCAGATTTCCCTGGTGGAATATACATAGTTAGGGAGAGAGATGTATCCTTGTACTAAGGGTTTAATTACTAGAGTGGTGGTTCTCAGTGTGGATGTGGTTGAGGGTAAATGGGGAAGGGGGGCCATGGAGTCAACTGAGAAGCTTTTGTGATATACTCTCCCACCACCACCGTCAAATTGAGACATTCCTCATTACACCCAGATAAGAATTACGGCTCCAGTGCTCTGAGAGAATAAGAGAGACAACAGAGCTGAGAGCTTCCTGCCCAGGAAAGAGCTCTCCAATCATCAGTCTTGGAAATGGGTGCATTTTCACTCTTCCCAGGGCTGAGTGTAGACAAAGCTGGCCCCTCTGGTAACAGCCATTTAATGTTTTTTAGACTAAAGTCACTCCCTAACACAGAGAGGCCTGAGACCTTCACCACTAATGGAGGAGTAATAATTCCTGGGAGTCCAGCTCCTTGGAGATCAAAAGGTGACTCTCACTGCTGCTTTAGAATGATTTCCACCAGTGATACTGTGACAGAGAGACGGTGAGATGTATCTCCCAATGTGAAAGTTTTGTGGTCACTTATTCTGAAATGTTAATAGAAATTTTGATACTTTGATTTAATTCTTGAATAAAATACAAGCAGGTCTGAGGGAGATACCACAAATCATAAGGCAAGATTCTTGGGGCACCTGGATGGCTCAGTCAGTTAAGCATCCTACTCTTGATTTTGGCTCAGATCATGATCTCATGGTTCTTGAGTTCAAGCCCTGCATTGGGCTCTGTGCTGACATCACAGAGCCTGCTTGGGATTCTGTCTCCCTCTCTCTCTGCCCCTTCCCCACTTGCTCTCTCTCTCTCTCTCTCTCTCAAATAAAAATAAACAACAAAAAAAGCAAGGTCATTGTCCTAAGAGAACTTGCATACTAGACAGCTAACACACATACATAAAAACCATATGCACTAACATCACAGGGTAGCCAATGCTTAGGCACAAATGCAGGGGAGTTCAGAGGCTGAAGACATCACTTCTACAGAGGTTGGATTAGGACTTGGTGCCTGAGAGCAGGAGAGAAGACACTGTGAGCTGGGACAATAGTGGGAAAGGACAGGAATATCTGAGGGATCTTGAATAGGCTGCTTTGGCTAGAGCAGAAGTTTGTGATGGAAAACTGAGAAAGGAAGGTTTTAAAGGTACAGGGTCATTCTGTCGAGGCTAAAGAATTGTACTTTATCTGGGTTTGTTTTGTTTTAGTTAATTGGCTTATTTATTTTTTTCCTTTTAGATACTTATTTTCAGAGCAGTTTTGGGTTCACAGTAAATTTGATCATAAAGAACAGAGAGTTCCCATATACTCCTTGTCTCCACACATACATTATCAACCTCTATCAGCCTCCCCCACTGTCAACCTCTCCCACTAGGTGGTACATTTGTTACAAAGGATGAACCTACCACATTGTCAAACAATCAATCTACATTTACATATCATTATCACCCAAACTTTACAGTTTACATTAGGGTTCACTCTTGGTATTATGCATTACATGAGTTCTGACAAATGCATAATGGCATGTATCCACCATAAAGCATCATATAGAGTAGTTTCACTGCCCCTGAAATCCTCTGTGCTTCACCTGTACATCCTTCCTTCTCCACTAACCCTAAAACCCTAAGCCCTAGCAACCACTGATCTTTTTACTGTCTCTATTGTTTTTCTTTTCTTTACTTTTCTTTTCTTTTTTTACAGGATATTATATTGTTGGAAACACACAGTATATAGTCTTTTCAGATTGGCTTCCTTCACTTGGTAATATGCATTTAAGTCTCCTTCATGTCTTTTCATTGCTTGATAACTCATTTCTGTTTAATGCTGAATGATATTCCATTGTCTGGACATACCACAGTTTATTTACCCACTTACCCACTGAAGGACATCTTGATTGTTTCCAAGTTTTGGCAATTATGAATAAAGTTGCTATGAACATCCATGAGCAGTTTTAGTGTGGGCATAAATTTTTAACTTCTTTGGGTACATACTAATAAGTGTGTTTGCTGGATCTCATGTTAAGAATACACTTAATTTTTTTTAGAAACTGGCAATCTATCTTCCAAAGTGGCTGTACTATTTTGCATTCCCACCAGCAGTAAATGAGAGTTCCTTTTGCTCCATATCTTCACCAGCACTGGTGTTATCAGTGTTGTGGATTTTGGCCAAATAGGTGTGTAGTGGTATCACATTGTTTTAATTTGCATTTCCATAATGACATGATGTGAAGCATCTTTTCATATACTTATTTGTCATCTATATATCTTCTTTCATGAGGTGTCCAGGTCTTCGGCCCATTTTTTTAATTGGGTTTTTTTTTGTTGCTGAATTTTAGGAGTTCTTTACATATTCTGAATAACAATCCTTTATCAGATAGGTCTATTGCAAATATCTTCTCTTAGTGTGCAGCTTGCCTTCTCATTCTCTTGACATTGTCTTTTATAGAGCAAAAAAAATTTTTTTAATTTTAATGAAATCCAGTTTATCAATTATTTCTTTTATGTATCAGGATTTTGGTATATATAAAAAGTCACCACCAAATTCAAGGTCACCTAGATTTTCTCCCATGTTATCTTCCAGGAATTTTATAGTTTTGTGTTTATAGTTTTTGTGTTTGTGTTTTAGGTCTATGATCCATTTTGAGTTAATTTTTGTGAACGGGGGTAAGATCTGTGTCTAGATTCAGTTTTGGGTGTGTGTGTGGGGGAGTTTGCATGTGGATGGTCAGTTGTTCTAGCATCATTTGTTGAAATAACTATCTTTTCTTTATTGTATTGCCTTTACTCCTTTGCCAGAGATCAGTTGACTGTATTTGTGTGAGTCTATTTCTGGGCTCTCTATCCTATTCTATTGATTCATCTATTATTTCACCAGTACCATCCTGTCTTGATTACTTCAGCTTTACAGTAACTCTAAATTGGGAAGTGTCAGTCCTCCAACTCTGTTCTTCTCCTTTAATATTGTGATGGTTATTCTGGATCTTTTGCCTCTCCACATAAATTTTTGAATCAGTTTGTCAATATTCACAAAATAACCTGCTAGAATTTTTATTAGGATTGCATTGAATCTATAGATCAAATTGAAAATAACTGGCATCTTGACAATATTGAATCTTCCCATCCTTGAACATGGAAGATCTGTCCATTTATTTTCTTTGATATCTTTTTAATAGTCTTGTAGTTTCCTCATCTAGATCTTGTACATACTTTGTTAGATTAATACCTAAATATTTCATTTTGGGGGATGCTAATGTAAATAGTATTGTATTTTTAATTTCAAATTTGATTTGTTCATTGCTAGTATATAGGAAAGTTATTGACTTCCGTGTGTTAACTTTGTATCCTGACACCTTATAATATATAATATATAACTTTATAATCATTTATTAGTTCCAAGAGGAGCTTATTTTGTCAATTATTTTGTAATTTCTATATAGGTAATAATATCTTCTGTGAACAAAGACAGTTTTATTTCTTCTTTCTCAATCTGTATATCTGTTATTTCCTTTTCTTGTTTTATTTCATTTGCTAGGATTTCCAGTACCATGTTCAAAATGAGTGATGAGAAGGGACATCCTTGCTTTATTCCTGATCTTCACAGGAAACCTTCAAGTTTCTCACTACCAATTATGATGTTAGCTGTAGGTTTTTTGTGTTATTTATCCAGTTGAGGACATTCTTCTTTACTCCTAGTTTCCTGAAAGTTTTTATCATAAAAGAATGTTTAATTTTGGCACATAATTTTTCTGCATCTATTCATCTGATCATGTGATTTTTTTCTTCTTTAGCCTATTGATGTCATAGGATTACATTAATTGATGTTGTAATGTTGAAACAGACTTGCACACCTGGGATAAATCCCACTTGGTCATGTTGTATAATTATTTTTATGTATTGTTAGATTCAGTTTGGCATCATTTCACTAAAGATTTTTGCAGCTATGTTTAAGATGTTTTGCATCTATGAGAGATATTGATCTATAGTTTTCTTATAATGTCTTTGTCTGATTTTGGTATTAAGGTAATAATGCTGGTCTCTTAGAATGAGTTTGGAGATATCACCTCTGGTTCTCTGTTCTGGAACAGATTATAGAGACTTAGCATATATTTTTTTTAATGTTTGGTAGAATTCACCAATGAACCCATCTGGTCCTTGTGCTTTCTGTTTTGGAAGGTTATTAGTTATTAATTCAATTTCTACAACAGATATATACAATTCAGATTATCTATATCATCTTGTGTGAGTTTTGGCAGATTGTGCCTTTTAAGGAACTGGTCCATTTCATCTAGGTTATTGATTTTTGTGGGCATAGAGTTGTTCATAATATTCCTTTATTATCCTTTATTGTCCATGGGATATGTAGTGAGGTCTCTATTTTCATTTCTGATATTAGTAATTTTTGTCTTCTCTCTTTTTTTGCTAGGCTGGCTAAGGCTTATCAATTTTCATCTTTAAAAAAACCAGTTTGCTCTAAAGAAGACATCCAGATGGCCAACAGGCACATGAAAAGATGCTCAACATCACTCCTCATCAGGGAAATACAAATCAAAACCACACTCAGATATCACCTCACACCAGTCAGAGTGGCCAAAATGAACAAATCAGGAGACTATAGATGCTGGAGAGGATATGGAGAATGGGAACCCTCTTACACTGTTGGTGGGAATGCAAACTGGTGCAGCCACTCTGGAAAACAGTGTGGAGGTTCCTCAAAAAATTAAAAATAGACCTACCCTATGACCCAGCAGTAGCACTGCTAGGAATTTAACCAAGGGATACAGGAGTACTGATGCATAGGGGCACTTGTACCCCAATGTTTATAGCAGCACTCTCAACAATAGCCAAATTATGGAAAGAGCCTAAATGTCCATCAACTGATGAATGGATAAAGAAATCGTGGTTTATATACACAATGGAGTACTACGTGGTAATGAGAAAGAATGAAATATGGCCCTTTGTAGCAACGTGGATGGAAATGGAGAGTATTATGCTAAGTGAAATAAGCCATACAGAGAAAGACAGACACCATATGTTTTCACTCTTATGTGGATCCTGAGAAACTTAACAGAAACCCATGGGGGAGGGGAAGGAAAAAAAAAAAAGAGGTTAGAGTGGGAGAGAACCAAAGCATAACAGACTCTTAAAAACTGAGAACAAACTGAGGGTTGATGGGGGGTGGGAGGGAGGGGAGGGTAGGGGATGGGTATTGAAGAGGGCATCTTTTGGGATGAGCACTGGGTGTTGTATGGAAACCAATTTGACAATAAATTTCATATATTAAAAAAATAAAAATAAAAATAAAACAACCGGTTTGGGTTTCACTGATTTTCTCTGATTTTCTGTTTTATTTGTTTAAATTATTTATTTATTTTGAGGGAGAGAGAGAGAGACAGAGACCAACCACGTGCAGGAGAAGGGCAGAGAGGGAGAGAGAGAGAAAATCCCAAGCAGGCTCTGGACTGTTAGCACAGAGCCTGATGCAGGGCTTGAACCCATGAACCGTGAGATCATGACCTGAGCTGACATCAAGAGTCAGACGCTCAACTGACTGAGCCACCTAAGCAACCCCACTGATTTCCCACTTTCAATTTAATTGATTTCTGATCTAGTTTTTACTATTTTTTCTCTTCTGCTTACTTTGGATTTAATTTGCTCTTCTTTTTCTAGTGTTCTAAGGTGGAAACTTAGGTTGTTTAAATTTTTCTGGTCTAATATATGCATTCAATGCTTTAAATTTCCCTTTTCACACTGCTTTCACTGCATCCCACAAATTTTGATAAACTGTATTTTCATTTTCATTTGGTTCACAATATTTTTTAATTTGTCTTGAGATTTCTTCCTTGACCCATGTGTGATTCACAAGTGCACTGTTTAATCTCCAAGCATTTGGGGATTGTTAGCTATTCTGTTTTTGATTTCTAGTTTAATTCAATTTCATTCTGAAAGTTTATGTTGTATGATTTCTTGTCTTTTAAATTGTTTGAAATATGTTTTATGGCCCCAAAGCTAGTCTATCTTAGTGTATGTTTCATGTGATCTTGGGAAGAATGTGTATTCTGCTGTTGTTGGATGAAGTAGTCCATAGATGTCAATCACATCTAGTTGACTGACTGAACTATTGAGTTCAACTATGTTCTTACTGATTTTATGCCTGCTGGATCTGTCCATTTCTGATAGAGGAGTGCTGAAGTCTTCAATTATAATAGTGGATTCATTTATTTGTGTTTTTCTCCCCTCTGACAATCTTTGTCATTTAATAGGTGTAAAAACCAATGATATTTAAAGTGATTTTGATATAGGGGAATTAATGTCTACTACACTTGTTACTGTTTTGTATTCATTGCCCTTGTTTTTTTTTTTTTTGTTCCAATTTTGGTCTTTTACTTTTTTTGCTTTTTGTGGTTTTAACTGAACATTTTATGGGATTCTATTTTCACTTTTTAACATATCAGGTATACCTTTTTTTGTTTTTTACTTCTTTAGTGTTTACCTGGTGTTTGCAGTATACATTTACAACTAATCTGGGTCTATTTTCAAATAACACTCTACTGCTTCCTGGGTTATGCAAGTAGTTTTTAATGCAATATATTCCTAATTCCTTTCTATTGCGTCTTGTATCATTTCTGTCATTCATTTCACTTATACATAAGTATATAAACACACACCATAAGCAAACATAATGGAATATATTGTTGTTATTATTATTTTGAGCAAACTATTATTTGTTAGATCAATTAAGAATAAGAAAAATAAAAGTTTTTATTTACCTTCACTTATTTCTTCTCGAACACTCTTCCTTTCTTTATGTAGATCCAAGGTTTTTTTCACCTATATGAATTTTCTTATCTCTGAAAAACTTCTTTTAACATTTCTAGCAAGATAGATCTAGTGACAACAAATTCCCTCAGTATTTGTCTGAGAAAGTCTTTATTCTTTCTTTCCTTTTGAAGGATAATTTCATAGGCACAGAACTCCAGATTCGTGGATTTTTTCTCTCAACACTCCAATCTCTTCTTTCTTACATAGTTTTTGGGGAGAAGTCAGATGTAATTCTTGTCTTTACTTCTCTATAGGTAGTTTTTTTGTCTCTGGTTTCTTTGAAGATTTTTTCTTTGTCTTCAATTTTTCTGGAGTTTGAATATGCTATGCCTAAGTGTAATTTTTCTTTTACATTTATTCTGACTGGTGTTCTCTGAGCTTCCTAGATCAATAGTTTAATGTCTAACATTAATTTGAGGACATCTCATTCATTATTGTTTGAAATATTTCTTTTGTTTCTATTCTCTCTCTTCTCCTTCTAGTATTCTCATTATGCCTTTTGTAGTTTTCCCACAGTTCTTGGATAATCAATTCCTCTTTTTCTTTGCTTTTCAGTTTTGGAAGTTCCATTGACATATCCTCAGTCTCAGAGATTCTTTCTTCAGTCATGTTCAGTCTACTAATGAGCCCATCAAAGACACTCTTCATTTTTGTTACAATGTTTGTGATCTCTAGTGTGTCTTTTTTCATTCCTTCTTAGAATCTCCATCTCTTTACTTAAGTTTCCATATATTCTTACATGTTGTCCACTTTTTTATGCCCTCAGCATATTAATCATAGTTGTCTTAAATTCACAGTTTGATAATTCCAACGTCCTAGGCCTAATTCAGTCTCATTCTAATGGTCGCTGTGTTTCTTCAAACTGTGGCGTTTTGTTTTGTTTTGTTTTTTCTTTTAGTATGCCTTGTAATTCTTTGTTGAAATCCAAACATGAAGTACTGGGTAAGAGGAACTACAATAAATAGGCCTTGAATGATGTTGTGGTAAGTTTGGGGTGAGGAGGAAGGTAGGAGGGGTGTTTTACAGTCCTATGATTAGGTCTCAGTCTGTTAGTGAGCCTATGCCCCTGGGTTGTAAATGTCACAAATGCCTCTCAGTTTTTTCCTCAGTTTGATGTGGGACAGAATGACTGGAGGAAGGTATTTCCCTTCCCTTAGGCTGGTTAGACTCTGTCAAAACCCCAATAGATTAGGTGCTGATAAAATAGGTTCTCTAAGGGTAGGTCTGGTTAAGAAGAATAGAATGCTCTGGTGTATTTCAATATGACCACTCCCCTTCCCCACCACCACCAGAAGCACAAAGGGAATTTTTATTTTTTTCTGGTCTTCTCTACGATAACCTGTGAGAGTTCCAAGAGATAAAACTTGTGAGGTCCCTCCACTCCGCCACTGCAGTTTTTAACTCACAGACCTATCCACACCGAGCTTTTAACAATTTGCCAATTATAGTTCAAATTTTTCCACCACAGCATTGGTTTCTACAGAGGTTTCTGCTTATGAGTTTCTGCTCAGGTAAGTTGTGATTCTCTGTATCTGCTTGTCTGTCTCTTTTTTTTGGGAAGCAGTGGTTTGCCCTATAACATCACTTCTCTGGCAGATCTAAGAAGAGTTATTCATTGTTTGCTTGTTTAACTTTTTACTTCTTGTTTGGACATTTATGACTTCCAAGATTCTTACATGCTGGAATTCAGAAGTCTGTCCTTTATCTTTTAGGCAGAATGTAATTATTAAAGAGAAATATGTAGGTTGACTAACTGGTTGGTAGGCTGGTTTTTAACAGGAAGATGACTTGATCAAAAGTTATGTGTAATGGATTTTGGAGCTTAGGCAGCTGGGCAGCTCTGCTGTCTTGGCTAGCTGTAATCTGATCCAAGATGACCAAGGCCAGGATAACTGGGGTGACCTGGATCTTGTCAGTGGGGCTTTCACCCTCCAGCAGGCTGACATGGACATGTTTTTGCTCATGGCCATAGCAGAGGACAAGAGTACAAACAAAAAAGGTGCAAGCTTCTACTTATATCACATCTACTATCATCTCAGTGGCCAAAGCAAATCACATGACTGAGCTAAGCCTCAAGGGTTAGGACAATGGATTCTACCTCTTGATAGGAGAATTCTAAAGGCACATGGAAAAAGACAAGGATACAGAAAGGAGAGAAGAATTTGGGCCATAAATGCAATCAGTCTACCACATCCAGATTCAAATTCCAGCCTTTTTTGCCATGTGACCACAAGCAAGACACCTGAAAATTGGCTTAAAAAGTACTTACCTCTTGTAAGCATGGTTGTTTGCATTAAATAAAAAGACTCACGTAAAATACTTAACATAGTGCCCCACCTACATAAATAAATAAATATGAAGACTTGTGGTGGCAGGAAGAGGAGCTGGGATGCATATGGTCATTTGGGGTTGTGAGCCTGTATTAGGGTGATGTTGAGGGAAGTGAAAAGGCCCAGCCATATTTGGGAGGAACAGCAAAGGATGCATTTTCAGGAATAAGTGTTCATAGGCCTGGGTAATTTTAGGACAATGGTGATGTCATTGACAGAAGCAGGAGAGTCAGGTGGTTGCCTGTGTCGGCGGAGATGACTAAATGTCTATCCCAACTGGATCTCTAGCCTAGTCTTTGAGTTTTGTGAAAGGGATGTGGAGACAGAGTGCTAAGTGACTTTACTCAGCATGGCGCAAAACACAGTATTTAACAATCAACCAAACCAGAGCTTTCATTTGATAAACCTGCTATTGCCTACCATTTCTTCTATATTATGGATAATCACTCTGAAGAAAATTTGGAAAGACTCCCCATTAGTCTAATACCCAAGAGAGGTATTCATTCAGAACTCTGTGACATACTCGAGCACAGCCCAGGTGGAAAGATGATTATCCTTAAATTCACAATATATCCTAGGCTACACTATGCCAGAGGTCAGAGTGATGGAGTTTTTACCCAAACTCATGCCTCCAGTTTTTGTAACAACTTTCAGTCCAATGGGTGTTCATTTGTACTAGAATAATTCCAAGTGCTAACCCCAAAGAAGACTCTCATAGCCTATTAGCTTAAGCAGTTGCCAGCCAAACAAAATAGCAAATTTCCCATGTAGAATGATTTAGTGCAGCACGACTAGGATAAATAAATAATGAAGGCATTTGTTTATGCCTACTTATAACATTCCTCGTAGGCAAAAGGGGAAGAAAACATCATTCTAAGCCTGAGAAGGCAGCCGGTGCAGGCTCATCAAAAATATGCATTTTCTTTTATAGTCAAAGAGTGTGAGTTTGCTCTGCTTCACCTCCTGGCCTGGGCTCTTCTGATATCCACGTAATTTAAATGAGAAAGTCATTCTAGGGAGTCATCACATTTCAAAGAAGTGACCCTTTTTGGATGTTGAAAAGATCCCCAGTGTTTGGGTTCACTCCAGGGTGAGGTGGTGTCACAGAGTTCTTGCAAAGTCATCCAGGGAAGCAGACCTTGGAAAGTCTAAACAGAAGTTGTTTACCTTGTCGTTTTGCTTGTTGTGCAAATGGGTCTCAGCTTTGGAGAGAAAACAAGCACATTTCAAGCTCAGTCTAAGTCGAAATTCACCACTGCTGTCAGTCAAACCCTGATAAAGAAGGAGTTTTTATTAGTTCTTGGAGTTGCCTGACTTCCACCATGAACTTTGTGGCTAAGACAGCCATAGTAGTCTCCAAATTGACCCCAAGCTAGTTGGGTTCACCTTCAAAGGGTGACTCGGTTGAGCACATTACTTCCCATTCTTTCTCCTGAGGAATTGGTTCCACTGAGTTCCTGCATTTACACCTTGGTCCTCTGGGAAGCAGAATCACTCAAACAGCCATGCTTGTTACAGTATCGTACTTCAGGCTGCATCCAGATGTGGATTTCCAATGTGTCCTGAATGTCATGCATCCTTATTCTGTCCTAGAGCCACTATTTTTCTAAAATCCCCACACTGGTGAGATTTGTTGGGGCAAGTCCACCAGAGTCCCTCTCCAAACAACTCAGTGAAGGAAGCCCCCTCTCCACTTAGGGTTTGTCCTCTGATAACTGGCTTCTGTGTTTGTGGCACAGAGCTTTCTGTACTTTCTCAGCAGCTCAACTGGAAATGCTCTCTTCCTTTTACCTGCCAAGTTAGATTTAAAGAGAGGGTGCCTTGTTCCTGGATCCCAGGAAGGTGTTAAATATCTCTGCCACTAGGAATCCAGCTAGAGACATTAACACCTACCTCCTGGCTCAAGAGTGGGTGTTAATGTTCTCCCTGCCAGAATATCTGTTATCCAGGGCTTTTCCTCTAGCCAGCCCTCAGCCATACCAGGGCCAGGGAAAGCAAGTCAAACCAGACTGGCTTTCTAACAGTAACAAGCCTCAGCTGGTGAACACTAAATCAATAACTCCATCTTTTAATCACTTTTAAAGCATTGTGAACACAGTTCCAAAGACTTCCAAAAATAATTCTCCATATAATTAACACAAACTTTTTTTGAAGGTTTACTTAACACACATGAATTCTGGGGCACCTGGGTGGCTCAGTCGGTTGAGCGTCCGACTTTGGCTCAGGTCATGATCTCGCGGTCCATGAGTTCAAGCCCCGCGTTGGGCTCTGTGCTGACAGCTCAGAGCCTGGAGCCTGTTCCAGATTCTGTGTCTCTCTTTCTCTCTGACCCTCCCCCATTCATGCTCTGTCTCTCTCTGTCTCAAAAATAAATAAATGTTAAAAAAAATTAAAAAAAAAAACAAAATACACACATGAATTCTTACCAGAATCCTGAGAGGTAGTTATTGTTATTCTCATTTTACAGGTGACTTTACAGGCTCATAGAGGGTAAAGAGTAGGCACCTGTCATGCTGATCTCTGGCTGCCAACCACAGATCCCTACTGAATTGCTAGTCCTAACAGTAACCTTGGGAGAGTGCTATTTTATAGATCAGAAACTGGGATCATTTTGACTGAAAACAAAAAGTAGAAGACTTTTGACTTGAGCCTAAGTCCAGCTAAGTCCTAGACTACTGTACTTTCTACCAAATCACACTGATGATGATCCCAACAGCATGGCACTAACATTGTTTTCCCTAAGGCTTCACTACTCATTTATTCTTTCAGAAGAACATACATTTATTGAGCAGTTACTATGTGTCAAGAATTGCATTGGGTAGGAAGGATTTAAAAAATTAAGAATCAGAGACCTTGCCCTCAAGTTGCCTATGTCCAATAGAGGAGATAGGTGGGCATGAAGGGTCAGATAATAATTTCTGCCATTTCAAAAGTGGAAAGGATGGTAAGTTAAGTTTGAAGGGGGTTAAGATACAGTATTCCCGCCCCCAAAAGATGCATTATCCCCGAGGCAAATATATGAATGTCTGAGTGTGTGCAAGGGACCTACTCACCAAGTATCTCTATACTCCAACAACTGACTGAAAACCCATGAAGATTTCTATATCTACAAAAATACAAAGTATTTTAACAAAAGAAACAGACGTCTGCAAATGGAATTTTGGTCAAAGCAGTCATACTCTAGGTAACCAGTTAATTAAACTATAGAAGTAATTTAGATTAAACACGGAAATGAAATGATAGAATTATCACATTTTGTAATTCTCAATAAAATAATGGATTTAAGCTATGATAGTCAACAGTTGCTAACATCACAAAAAGAGAGACAAAAAAGAGAGACATTATGGGCCTCCTGATAAAAGAACACAACACTACCCATGAAACAGTCTTGTCAAAAATCCAGATCTGAATTTAAATGAACTTTTAGACCTAACCAATGTCTAACAAGAAATACAGGGGACAGGGGAATATGGCAAATGGATACAAGGATTCAATTAATAATGTCAGCATATGATAAACTCTCCAGCACAAATGAACAGATTTCTATAACAAATAAATTACAAGGGAGAAAGAAAAAAAAAAGAGTGGAAAGAGAAGCTGATAGATTAAGAGACTCAAGAGATATATAACCAGAGCAATAGGTGAACCTTCTTTGGATCCTGATTCAAACAAATGAAATGTAAAAAGCAAAAACAAATAACAAACCAAATGCAGAAAAACTACAAGACAACTAGAGACATGAGATCTGAACTCTGCCTTGATAGATGATGCTTCTAAGGAATTGTCAAGTATTTTTATATATAACAATAGTACTGTGATTATGTTTTTCTTTTAAGTGTCCTTATTTTTTAAAGACAAATATTGCAAAAACCAAAGATTTGACTAGTCCAGGGGTGTATGGGTTCTGAGCCCTTGGACACTATGTATATCTAAACATCCTGCCATTTCCTGGTCATTTAGAATTATCCATCATATGGTCATTAAAAATCCCGGTAAACCAACAAACCAACCAAAACTCTTAACTTGCTTTAGATTTTAAGTATGTTAGATGTCATGCCTTAGATTTAAAAATATGGGGGAAGAGTGGGGCTGGGTTAAGTTATGTTTTTCTTACAGTATCTTTCAACAGTTGTATGTAACCTTTTTTTTTTTCCCGTATATAACCTTTTAAATTGTAATTGCCTATGTGTAATTTCCAGTAAGCTAATAAAACTAATGACCACTTTCACAGGGCACCTGGATGCCTCAGTCAGTTAAGCATTCAACTTCAGCTCAGGTCATGATCTCACGGTTGGTGGGTTTGAGCCCCATGTCAGCCTCTGTGCTGACAGCTCAGAGCCTGGAGCCTGCTTCAGATTCTGTGTCTCCCTCTCTCTCTGCCCTTCCCCTGCTTGTGCTCTCCCTTTCTCAAAAATAAACATTTTTAAAAAGTAATAATCATTTTCTAAAAAGCAAAACAAAAACAGTCATATATAATTTGCTTCAGAAAAACGTACTACCTTTGGGGAAGTCACTTTTAACTATTTTTATAGTGACCCTTCTATAAAGTGGAGAGTTTAAGTTTGCTTATAGTTTCAGTTTAGAATCTTGTGTATTGCATTTCCTTTAAGTGGGGCTCACCTGTAGGCTCTTCAGGGACCAAGTCAATCCATGCCCTTCCCACCTGCTATCCCATACTAGGAGACCAGAGGGTTCTTGATATCACTCTTGATTCTTGTAAATATATGCCTGGAGTGTTTGAATTAAAAATCTCCCAGTCTCTTTGATTTGCCCAGCGGCTCTGACAGAGGCCCTGCCAGGGCTGGGTCTTTTAGAAAGGCTCCTTAATTTGGAATAAAACCCCCCAGCCAACAGAAAGTGCTCACAGGACAATAGAACTATAGTACTTCACTACAATGCACTTTGCATCTTTGAGCACTCAAGGGGGTAACCTTAATGAGCACAAAATATTCATCTCTAATAAGAACATGCTGTCATAATCACCCTCCATGTGATAAATATCCTAGAGGTTTTCTCTTTGTTAGGTTAATGCTTTTCCACAAGATAATCTAACCAATTCTCTAAAAAATAATCACACGTTATCAGGCCCCAATATAGTAATATGGAGGGTTTTTTTTTAATGTTTTGAATCTTGCCTTAAATAAATCCCATCCAAATAAATGCTCCCTTTTTAGCTGGCACCAAAGCTTGTGTTGTTCATTGTAATCAAGCTCCCAGTTGGCTAACTCCTCATCTAACAGTATGTCTTCTGATTTCATTTGAGCAAAATTTATCATCCACAAGCAAAGACAGAAAATGTGTGAATGTCTAAAGCTTATGTAAATTAAGAGGCCATGCATGCCGGTCCTAAAAATAGTAGATAATTATAGGCATTTCTTTCCCATACAATAATTATAGGCCTCCTGTCATCTTTTCTATTCTGTATAAGGTCACAGTAGTATTATACAAAATTTACAGTATATTACAAGTTAAAAACACAATAATTAGCAACTGTGCATCTTCGGCACCAGTGATGAATGTTCACAGTAAAAGTTAAAAAAAAAAAGAGCATTATTTGTTTTATGTGGACAGTACACACTTAAATTTAATCATCAACTCCTGCTACCCAATAGGCAATATTCTCTCACTATTATAATGCTATTTGCCAAGTTCATAGTACACCCTTGGGCTGAATTCATCCTTAACGAAGAGACAGTAAGCCAAATCTCTCACTGTCATCTCAACCAGGTGCACCATATTATTTTAAATTTAATAATTCTGTTGAACATATTGAATGATAATGAGCAAGCTTAGAGAAAGTGCCAAGGATTATTTTGACCATTATAATCAACATCTGATTCAGGGGGAAAAAAATCCTTTTGCTAAATAATGTGGGTAGTTCAGAGGTTTGCTTATTTAATATACGGTGTAGGGTTGTTTTCCCCCTGCTTGTTTGTATCATTCATTGAGGGGAAGAAAAAGCTATGGATATTATACTTCAGTGGAAAAAAAGTATTTTAACAAAAGAGGGTTTATCCTTGGCTCTTAATTATCCATACTAATGGGGACAATTAGTATTTGTCCTCATTTGGACTCCTTTGCTTAAGGAAAAAGTCATAGAAGTAAACACCCTCACCAGCCTTTCCCAGCTCTGCCATGTTGTCAAAAGCGGCTTAAGAAAGATGAGGATTTACCAAGAATGGGGCCAGTGAAGCTTGTAGAGGTACTAAAACCACTTGTGGTTGCCTGTGTCATTTGGTTTGCTCAGCTGTTTCATGTCTCCAGCTATGACAGTTCTTTTCCCCACTTGCCACGCTGATGTCCAATATGATCACTACAAACAGGAATGCTCACCTCTAGGGCTGTGCTGTCTCAAAAGCGGTTCAGACCCAAAGACCAGCATCCCAGGGAGAACTGAAAATTAATCAGAGCAACCATTATGCTCTGTGTAAGAAACTGATTCTGTGACCACCTTAGCCATTCTCCTCCTTTTGAGAGCAAAATAGTACGAACAGAGATTAAGAATAAGGTCTGGAGTCAGATTTTCTTGGTTCAAATCCCAGTGCCACTCTTCATTAGCTCTATGAGCTTAGATGTGACCTTTCTATAAAGCAGCAGTTGGAAGCATTAAAAGAATATATGTGAGATATATATAACCATTTTGTGATTAAATGCTCCCTGGCTACCGAAAGTTACTATGACAATTGAAGAGACTTAAAAATAATGTAAAATATGTAAAAATAATAAAAAATAATGTAAAAATAATATAAAATATTTCTGATTAAAAGCACAAGTTTTGGGATCAGGTAAGTCAACCACACACAAATCTCTGGCTTCAGCCAAGACCTCTAAGCTTCAGGCTGGAACATCCAACTGCCTAGCTGACATTCCCCTTTGGATGTCTCACGGGCCCTGCAAACACAGCCGAACTCTTCAATTTCTTCCATACACCTGCTTCTCTTGCTCCCCACCTCCATGAGCAAAACCACCAGAAGAGACCACCTTGGACCCACGTCTCCCTAAACCCTGGCTTCCAATCCATTAACAGAGAAGACTTTTGCTGGGTCCAGCATATATTCCTCCCTCATCCTTTCTCAACAATATCCATTTCCATTGGTGAACCATGTGGTTTCAAGGAAAGCTGACCCTCCAGCTCTAGTTTCAAAGCTTATGGCTTAGGTTTAGTCGTTCAGAATGTTCTATCTTCCTAGCCTCAATAACTGGTTCACAAATGGGCATGAGACTTAAGGTAGTCCAATCAGAGTGAGACTTGAGGCTTTTGCTGAGAACACTGTACTGAAGATACTCTCTTTTTAAAACAGGATATAAAGAAAGAACAGTCTTGGAGACACTGGCAGCCACCCTGAGAGCATGATAGTAGTCCACTTTTGATACAGCATATATGGCAGAAGGTAAAACAGTCCAACAGAAACCAGTCCCCTAGAGACTTCATTGAGCTTTACCTGAACCCAGCCCTATTTCCACATAATGCAGTTACACAAACCAATATATTCCCTCTACCTCTTTAAAATTATTTTAAGTTTATTTATTTATTTTGAGAGACAGAGCGCACACGAACATGAGTGGGAAAGGGGTACAGAGACAGAATCCCAAGCAAGTTCCGCACTATCAGTGCAAGACCAAATGCAGGGCTCAATCTCACGAACCATGAGATCGTGACCTGAGCTGAGATTAAGAGTCAGATGCTTAACCAACTGAGCCACCCAAGCACCCCTCCCCACTACTTTTCAAGTTAGTTTCTATTACTCAGTATTCTATTGCAATTGAAAGCATTCCAAATGATTTAATCAAAAAGTTTGCCTCCTAAATATCTCTGGAATACATTCACTTCTCTCCATCCCCTCCACCACCATCCTGATTCAAACCTCCGTTATTTACTATCTAGACTATCGTGATAGCCTTCTGATTAGTCTTCCTGCTTCCTCAGTTGTCCCTCTTCCCACTCCATTCTCAAGTAGTCAGCAGTATCTTAAAAAAAAAAAAAAAAAAAAAAAAAATTCAAATGTGATTAAATCATTTCCCAGCTTAAAGTCCTTTAATGACTTCTTATTGAGATTAGGATAAAGTCCATATCCCTAACAAAGCCAACTAGGTCCTATGTGATTTGGCTCATAACCTTTCTCAACATCTTGTCTTAATGTCAATCCCCCTTGGTCTTTAAATTCCAGGCACAACTGCCTTTTTGCAGTTTCCTGAAGACACACCATGTTCTTTTCTGCCTCAGGTCTTTTGTACATGCTGTTCCATCTGTCTAGGACAGCCTCTTCTCCAGACAATGACCACAGACACCCCAAACACTCTTTTACTCACCTCTCCCTCTGGATCTCAGTGGTATTCCTCACAGAAGCTTCCAACTATAGGTCCCCTGTCATGTTTTCCACTCTCCTCTGTGTCCCTCCTTCACAGCATCCTCACACTTCTCGTTCCTTATTTAACTGTCTGCCTCTCTTTTAATGGTATATCATCACCACTTACCTACCGCAGGATAGGCCTGGAACATAGCAGGTACTCAACAGATGGGTCAATAAAATAATCGAGATAAGTACAAATTTTTTTTAATGTTTATTTATTTTTGAGAGAGAGAGAGAGTGTGTGTGTGTGTGTGTGTGTCAGAGCATGAGCGGGGGAGGGGCAGAGAGAGACAGAGACACATTACCTGAAGCAGGCTCTAGGCTCCAGCTGTCAGCACACGGCCCAACACAGGGCTAGAACCCATGAACCACAAGATCATGACCTGAGCCAAAGTTGGATGCCTAACTGACTGAGCCACCCAAGCGCCCTGAGATAAGTACAAATTCAAGGTCTCTTTTTAATTGTATAACCCTGGGTGAGCTACTTAACCTCCTTGAGCTTCTGTTTCTTCACGCTTAAAAAATGCAAGTTGACAACACCCACCTCACAAGACCATTTAAGGATTAAATTAAATTTGGGCACATAGCAAGTGTTTATTACATCTCTAGTAAGTGGGATGTCCCAGATCCAGGATTTCCCTAGGTCTCAAGAGATGAAAAAGAACCCTAGGACCCAGATGCTTTACAGTAGAATCCAAACTTTCAAAACCATTCAAGTGGGAAGGAGAGTTTCCACTGTGAGAGGTTCCTTGAAAAGACCCCAAGGACAGCTATGCCATTCAAAGGAGATGGAAGAATTTATAAGCAAAACATCAGGTGAATACTTTAGGAGAAACTAACTAGTAAACTGGCATGCTTATGCTCACCAATAAATGGCAAGAATGACTAGTCCCTATTCTCTGTGACATCACTTCAAAATGTGAAGGCTGAATTTCAGCCCTGCAGCTGTGTATCTTTCCAGCACCTACACCATGGCTCTTATCTATGTATTCGACTATTTGACTGATCTCTTGCCTTATACTGAACACGGCATTAAGAAATGTTATCTACGTTGTTTTGTTTCATTTAATCCCTAAATTCTGTAAAGTAGGTCTCACTATTTACAGTTGACACATGAGAAAACAGAAGCCTCAGTCCTCTCACTTCAGCACTAAATCTCTTTCTTCATAGCACTTTTTTTGTTTTAATTTCCTTAAGTGATCTCTACGCCCAGCATGGAGCTTCAACTCATGACCCAGAGATCAAGAGTCGTGTGCTCTACCCACTGAGCCAGCCAGGCGCCCCTCTTCATAGCATTTCTGATTTGTGATTAGATTTTCTGCCTGTTCATTTATCAGCCTCATCAGGCTGTAAGTTCCTTGAAGGCAAGCACTTTATTTGTTTTGTACATTTTTTTTTTTTTTTTTTGCAAAAGCCCAGTTTGGCAAAAGCCCAGGTTAGTACTTGCTGCATATTTGTTGTTTATTGTTCAGTATTTATTTATGGAATAAATGAGTAAATGGATGCTTTGATTTGGTAGAGCAAAGAGATGAGAAATTGGTATCTGAGACAAAATAATACACAGGTTAAACTAAACATTCAGAAAGACTTAGATTTCTCTGAAGCCCACTTGGCATTTAAATATCTGGGAACAGATCAAGAATATGCCAACAGCCCATTAAAGAGTTGATATTCAATGTGTAGAGACCTGCTTTCCCTCAAGTCCTGAACGGCTGTTTGGTTTCTGCAGAGCACGCTCTGTGGAGCCGCAGGGCCCTCATTTGTATTAGAAGTGAGAGCTAGTTCTAAACTCAAGTTGGATGGAACAAATATGTTCTTTTGACTTAATGATATAACATTTTATCAGCCACATAAAAAATGAAATATATGTGTTCATTTGCTATTTGAGGAGCTTTTTCGACGTGTGTGCAGGAGCTATGTCAGCTGCTAACTGGTGATCCTTTTCTGACACCCTTTCCCAAGAGTATTGCATAGATAAACATACTCTATTTGAACAAGACCAATGACAGCAAAATTGCTTGCTTGTCTCTAAAAAGACTCTAATAATGTGCACCAAGGGAGAGGCCCATGGTCTGACAGAATTTTTTTTCCCCAGTGTAAACCATAAAATCCATTTCAATAGCCAGAATAAAGCAGTTTAAAGTGCATCCCTAGTTAATTATATCCAAAGAGTAATAATAAAATCAACTATTAAATTTTAGAACTTCCTCTTTAAAGTATTAAATATTTGGCAACGGCAACGCAGTTAAATTTCTCTCACAACAATGCTCTCCCTTGCTCAGCTGGCCTATAAGAAGGGCATTTATGCAAACTCTTTCAGTGTGCTAGAAAAAGAATATATTTTTCCTGGGAAGAAATATTTCAAATCAGTCCTTTGTTCCTGCCATTTTTTGGTTTGTTAAATAACTAATAGCTTGATAGGAAAATTCACTAAATTAAAGGAGACAACTAAATCATAAGTCCTCTACAATAATAGACAGGACATGACAAAAAAAATTAAAATCAAAAGGTCACATGAGTCCAAATCCACTGTTTGGAGCCTTGACTCAGTTGCCTCGGCAGCTTTCAAGATTCAGGCATTTTCTGGCCTTTATAACTTCACCCTTGATGTCAGTCCACACCAATGCTGTTCATTGGAGTAGAGGTCTGTACTAGACTAGGATGAAAGAACTGGGTTCTGTAGAAATCATCCAGGAAGCAGTGACTTTGGCTCCTATCACACAGTTTGATTAGGTAGCCATGAATCTGTCCCCTTCAGTAACTTCACTCACAGGTATAAGAAGGATTAAGCTATCTGGTGGGACAGAATTCAGAATGTGATCTTCCAAGGCTGAAGGCAATGGTTTTGCCAACATTCATCCACTCCCCCTGTTATTTGTTCTACTTCAATTTTCCATTTGAAAGACTGATTCTACCTCTATGAATAATGTGGAGAGTGAGTACTGCTTCCTAAGAAGCAAAGGAATATGTAGGTTACACCAAAGCTAGACTACTGGCTTCTCAGAAAACCTAGAGGAGAATGAAAAACTTACCGCTGTCTCTAAGGATAGAGTTTCTATTCTGGGGACACCTTGCTGGGCAGCTTTAGAAAAAAGTTGTGTCTGTAAACTCACTGGATTGTGGACCAGATAATAGACCAAATTTACACCACAAGGAAGCTCACCTGGAAGTATCTCAGGAAAACAGCCAAAAGAAGCCTCCAAGACAAGGGGAAGCAGAAATTATGTTGTGGGTGGGATCCTCACAGCTACTCTGTATCTTTCCAGTGGACCTCACCTGCCTGCCCCTCCAAAGCCAGATCCAGATAAAAATCAGAACACACTCATGAGAGAAACAAAAGCTACCTCCTGGCCAACAGTCCCTGTAGCGGGGAGGATGCAGGTGCCTGCTGTACTCTCTGAGGCACTAGATATGGGGTTGAAGGGCACTTCCAGAGACAGAGGTGGAACTGAAGGGCCCCCTGTGGGCTTTCACTCTGGGGCCAGATGTTTAGTAGGCAATCTTGAAAAAGACCCACAGTTATGCTCTTGTTTTACAAAGAAAGTAATTGAGATAATGCTATATCAGGACAATTATTGGAAAAGGGAGAAGAAAGGAAACTTGGCCTTAAGCAGTCTCAACGTAAATTCTCAATGAAACATTTAAGAGAATAATAGATGTCTGGTTTGAAGATACAATGACAAATAAGATGTAAGTGGTCTTGCTTTCCAGAGACATGATCACCTGGTGGGGAGACACTCCTGTCCATAAGTAAATGCTATTCAGTTGTAACAGGTGCTGTAACAGAGCTAGATTCAAGAAGGGCAAGTATAAGAGATTGATACCTCAACTTAGGAGCTCATGGACGTTTCATTGAACAGGAACTATTTAGCCTGAAAATACAGGTAGATATTTACCAGTTGGACATGGGATGGGGTAGAAAGTGTTCCAAGAAAAAATAACCCAGGCAAAGTACAGTGAAATATCTCAGGTGATCATGGACCTAGAAGTAGCTCAATACAGTTGCATCAAGTCTGGAGGTGTTTATCAATGGTTCCTGCACACATGGGGTTTCTGAGATGCCAGATTGGGAAGGGGCTGTAGGAACTGGATCATGAAGAGCCTTGTACTCCAAGCTAAGCAGTTCCAAATTGATCCTGTAATGAGGTGCCATGAAGGACTTTAAATAGATCAAATAGGGCTTTAGAAGGATCATTAGGAAGGCAGTGTGCTGATGAATGGGTTGCAGGGGACCAAACTTGGAAGGAGAGGCCAGTTAGGAGCTGTTCATTCATTCATTCATTCATTCATTCATTCATTCACATATTTATTAAGCACCAATGTACCAAGGTACCAAGGTACCAGGCACCTTGAGAGAGTAGTTGATCATCCTGGAGGTGGGGATTAAGATGAGAGAAACTGAGGAGCATGCAGTTTTTGTATGAGCAGTAGGATGTGAGGAATGTAGAAGACTTGGTGATTTCTGTTCTCTTTCTATATTCTGTTTGCATCCAGAGGCAAGTTCTTCCCCATCAGTCCTCATCTTCATCATCTAATGAAACTTGCTCTCAGGAAAATTCTAATAAACCTTAAGCTTTAGTGGATTTCTCCTCCCAGAAATACCTGTCTTGAAGCAGTAAGCAGAAGCCTTGAGTCACTGGAACGAAGTCCTGATGGTAGATTTCCAGAACTAGGTAAGAAGGACCTACTTTTTAATCAGGATCTCCTCCATGCAAGAGGGCATCTGCTCCACCTCTCAGGACAACCCTGCATTCCAGGCAAAGCAGTGAATAACTACTTTGATTTTGGTGCCCCTTGCTCCCTGGGGCCAATCTCCCAGGTCCCAGGCTTCTAATCTCTTGCCCAGAGTACTTCTTCTTGCCTAATGTGTGTGTGTGTGTGTGTGTGTGTGTGTGTGTGCGCGCGCGCGCGTGTGAATGTGTGTGTGTGCACACACACACACAAAATGGTCACACAGGGTCCTTATCCCAAGAATATTTTTTCCCATCACAAAATTAAATACCTCTGCCCAGGAAGGACAACATGCTTTATGAAGGCAGTTCCAGGAATCTTTCGAATTGTGTCATTATAGAGGTAGATCCATGCCAGGCATTTCCTGAGATAGCAAACTGGTCGTCTTAGAGTGAAAATGATCACAGAATTTGAAGATTCTGGTGTGAACTAACTTACTTTCCTTCCTCTCTAGCTCAAAATCTCTTGCTGTCATTTCTCTCCTTTTTCCCTTCCCACCTGCCTCTCTATCCATCTCAAGTCTAAGCCCTTTCTTCACCTGTGCTCTAGATACTGGCATCTATACCTTCAGGAATTGCTTTTCAATTTTTTTTCTCATATATTTATTTTCTCTTTATTTTTTATTTCATTTTTATTCTCCTTTTATTTTCTCTCTTGCTTTCATGTTCCACTTCTCCCTCTCCCTCCTATCTACAAACTTGCTTTGGTCACCCTTACCCTCCTTTCAAACCTGGTGTCCCCTCCAGGTCTTATCAAGTCATTCTCCTGCCACTCAACAGTGTTCTGTTCCTTACCTCCTACGTCCTTTATATTATCTCCATGTAGTCTTGCTCCTACCCAACTACCACCCTCCCTACCCCTAGCTCTCCTGAAACTGCCTCTTTAAAGGCTGCTGCTGACTTTCCTCTTGCCAGATTCAATCACACTTCTAGTGGTCTCCTGTAAGTAAAAACAGAACCCATTTGGAATTTGCCATCTTATCCAATGGGTAATATTTATAAAGTACTTGCTGGCTCTGTGCCCATTTTGTCATGTACAAAATGACCACAATAATAACCCTGACTCTATCTATAATGCTAGATTGAAATAAGCTGTTATGTGGACTTTGTAAACTACAAATTGCACTTCAATTATTAGTCATTATTACTGTCATACTTGCCTTTTCTAGCAATCAGCTCTGCTGACCACTGGATTCTTCTTGCAGTTTTCCCCAGCCTGAGCTTCTCCTACATGATCCTCTGCCCCCTGCCCTTCTGTCCCTTCTTCTGTCCCTTGCCTCTTTTTCTAAAAGGCCATGAAAAGAGGGAATCCCACTGAGTTTTGTCACCAGTCTTTATCTGCATTCTCATCCTATCCCACAACTTCAGCTACCCCCTATATATAGATCTTCAACTCCGTCCTATCACCTCTCTAGAAGTTCTCACACTTTGATCTGTACCAACACAAAATTACAAAAACTTAACTGGTTTTATTTCCCAAGGCTGAACAGACTTCCTTATTTATTTCTCTCGAAGGTACCATCACTTTTCTACTTAAATATCATCCAAGATTAGAGACCAAACATTTGATGTCTTCTGGATTTCTTCTAAGTTTAAGCAGTGAAATAGATAGCCTACACCAATGTATTGGTAATCTATTGCTGGATATTGAATAACCCCAAAACATAAGGTATAATCCAGTAACTATTTAGTTCAATTCTAAATTAGTGTATCATTCTACTGTTCTCACCTGGACCCACATGTGCTTCTGTCATTAGCTGCTGGACAGTTAGGCCACTTGACTTCTGGGGTTAGCTGACTATTGTCTGGGGAAAGGAGGATACTGGACCACATGTCTGTCACAATCAAGGAAGCTAGCCTGGGCTCATCTACAGGGCTGCTCAGGGTTCCAAAAGCAGCCAGAGAGCAAGCTCTGATACCCAAGTTCTTTTTAAGTCTCTGTCACATGTTTGCTACTATCTCAATGGCAAAGCAAATCACACAGCCAAACTCAGAGTCAGTGTTGGGAGGGTGCTAGTAAAGGGCGTAGAGACAAGGAAGGAAACATATATAAAAGGAAGAAACTGAGGACACTTTTGCAACAATCGCAATCAGTCAACCTGGACATCTAATGCATACAAGTTTCAATTTCTCTGGTAGGGACTCTCCAGGAAAACCTCCCATAGACAGCATTCACCAAAAACACTTCATTAAAGGTCTCTAATGAAGGGTAATTCAGCCCATGTTGCTCAGACCTTTCTGAATTGTTTGCCGAATGGTATATCATTGCTTGCTAAACATTCTAACTGTCACGAAAGACTAATGGTCACTTCCTGACATTCCCTCATTGCATGTCATAAAAGCCTAATACCCTGCAAGTCAGAAACAAAGCCTCAAGAAATACAGCAGTCTCATCAAGGTAATATTGTCTCTAAACATGAAGTCTCAACCCAGGGTTGAATCCAGCCCCAGTGGGTAAAGAGGCCCAGGGTTACTACAGAAGTCATTAGACCTGACTACCAAGGACCAGACCAAGCCCCACCTCACAGATTAGTTACACACGTGTCATATCGTTGTGGGTGCCCCAGATGAGTGTGAAGGCCAAGGTCTGGGGGAAGAGGATGGTGAGCAAGGTTTGCCTTGCACACAGGAAGACTAGGCTATGGTTCCTGACCTCAGGCACCTCATCAGTGTGGTGCCACCAAGAGCTGCTGTGGGCCTTCAGAGATGAGAAGGCTCTTGGTAGGCCAGAGTTGTCAAGGCGGGCCTCAGGGGAAGTACAGGATTTAAAATAAGTTTCGAAAGAAGACGAGAGTGGCTGTCATATTGGGGGAGGGGGAGAGCATTAAAGGAGAGATGAGTGTGGTGAAGAACAGTAAGGCGGGCTTGCCTGGAATAAAAGGTACTGGCAGGGGAGGGCAGGAGATAGGCTGGATAAATAGTGTGGACCAGACACAGATGTTCTCATTGCCTATTTGATAGTCTTGATTTAACAAGTCTTATGTTCTTGACAGGACAGAGAATGAGGAAAGTGTTGGGTGAGGAAGGTTAAGTTGGGGACACTGAATTACAGGAGAAAAGAAATAAAAACAAGGATATTAGTTGAGAGATCATTAGATAATCTAGGTGTAGTCCAGATAAGTTAGGACAGAGAACAGAAAGAGGAAGAGGTATATCCTACAGAAATTATAAAAGAAAGATTTCAATGTCTACTTCATATTAAGCTACTTCCCAGATTTCAATTCTGGGGCAAACGATCCATTCCTTACGGACTGTGGAACAACTTGCCAAGAGGGCTAATTATAGCAGTGTAGAAAACCAAGGCAGATAAATTCCCATTCTCCAAGTGAAGAATTTGCAGGATTTTTTTTCTGATTTGACTACTTGGGAGAAAATTCTTAGGTCTCTCCCTTGCTACATATATAAATGTAGCACCAAAATTATCATGGGGTTGAGATAAAAATGGAACATTTTTGATACTTAATCTTGTAGTTCAAGCAAGATACGGTGCTAGGTTATGTGTTCAATCTCAATTACGAACAGGTAATAATAACCAATATTTACAGAGTTGCCTCACTCAATGTTCACAACCACCCTGTAAGGTTAGCATCACTATCATTTCCATTTCATAATCAAAGGAACTCAGAGAAGTTAAGCATTTTTCTAAGATCACTCATTTACTAAGAAAGAGTGGAAATTTGAATTCAGGTCTTCTGACTTCAAAGCTTTCCCCCACACCACTAAATTTTCAGTCCAACACTGCAAAGCAGAGGTTTGTTCTCTTTAAAAGAATCAGAATTATAGGTGTTTGTTCTCTTTAAAGGACCAGAATTTTAGGATATAGGCTGATGAGTCTTGACATTTCCTTAATGTAACATGTTAATTCTTTATTTAAGAGAGAACAACTTGTGATTTTCTTCCATTGGTGGGCTAGACAGATAATAAAAATGATAGCAAAAGCTATTAAAATTTATATGGAGACTAGCACGGATTGGAATAACTACAAAGTGAATTCTTTAAGCTGCAAGAGAAAGGTGGTGAAATAGCACAATATGAAAGAAAGCTCTCCTTTAGCTTCAGATGCCTAAATATGCCATCAAAAGACTGCTCAATTCTCAAATGCCAGTATTTTCTGACTCCTCTAAAACCTATTTTTAATGCAAAATATCAAAATCAGCGGGATAGTAGGTGTCCCAAAATGTCTTAATTCAGAGAATTAGTGTTAACTGAGCCTGATTAGCTCCATTTATCTCTAATTAATTACCTTTATCTAATTAGACACTTTGTTTCCGGTAGACATGGAGTCAAGTAGACTAGATTATTAGTGTAGTCATTGTGCCTTTACAAAATCCTGAAATTAATGAAACGTGCAAAAGAATCTGCAGTTCTAATTGCACAGGTGTTGCCTTATGGCAAAGCTTTATCATCTGATTACACCAAGGGGTTATTAGTGACTTTTTATATAGAGGATGAGCCTATGAAATGTACCTTAGCAACAGCTCATTAGTTTAGGGTTGTTACTGTATTATTTATTACATTCAGCCTTCCCCATTATCTAGATTGATTCATGGACCTATATATTTTTTTCTCTCCTCTGTGCAGAAAAAATAAAATAAAATAAACCATCATTATGAAGAGTCCAGATGCAATGTGGAAAAATGCAAAATGTGTTCATCAGCTACAATTTGACTCTTTAAGACAGAACGCTCTAAAGTTACATGCGATCAGAATCAAATTTATGGGGGGTGTTCTATGGAAAAAAAAAACAATTTAAATTACTGAGGAGTATGGAATAATCCCTATATGTGATCAAAAAAAAAAAAAAGCATCTGGCTATCCCCAATGTCTTCGCATAACTGAATAGGCATATCAAGGTATGTGGAAACAAAAAGCAAAATATTTTTACACTAAAATGTATTTACTTTTATTTTCACTTTACATGCTTCTAAAACAGGCTAAGGAGACATCTCCACATATGCTCCCCCACCACATTTATAAAAATCGATCTCTTGTTTTACTTTTTTCTTTTTTTAAGAATAGATTTGTTACCGGATAGAGAAAAGTAACAAACTATACAATCTAGCTTTGCTGAAAAAGCAAGATTTCAATGCCTGCTTACAAAAATGAAAAGTGTTTTTTTATGGCAAGTTTAAGCATCTGCAAAATACTAAAATATCCCAACCTTTGTATTTTAATTTTTTCCCCTTAAAACCATTTGAAGAAGCACTGTTTTTTCATAATCATAGAGTAATTAAACAGCTAGAAGTAAATCCAGCCACAATCCTATTCTAACATACAAACATATTTATTGACAAAGCAGTAATTCTTTATATAATTTGTCAACATAAATATGTCAAATGTGTTTTAAAATCATTTCTCTCTCTGTTCCCCAACAAAAATTCCTCTACTGATATGAGCCATTATATTGCTGTTCACTTGCTGCAGAATCTAAACTAGTGAAATGATACCGGGTAACTGTTTTATAGAGCATGACAACTAATTTGAGTGGTAATAATGAATATTTAATGATCCTCCTTTCAAGCATGAACATATAACTTTTCATGTATTCCCTACCAAAATTATAACCATTAATCTAAAAATTATAGTTGCAACTGAAATAATAGCCAGGAATTATAGATTATAGCCAAGTTGGAATATTGCATAAATATTCTGTATGAACACAAACACGGGGGCACGTAGGAAGCTCCAGCCTCCTGTTTTCATGCAATCCAAATCTCTTTGAAATGTATGGAAGTTGCATGATTAGTAGAGAAGACATTTGAATTCAGATATAAAAAGGCTATTATTTCTATCAATAAGTAAGTACAATAGCCAAGGTCATTTTCACTCTTCACTAGCTCACAATTTCTAAACAAAAATAACATGTATATAAAAATGTGTCCCCTGTAAGGGTAATATTAGAACGTCCTCTTTAAATCAAGGAAACAGGGAACATAAAATTTATCAGAAAGGCAGAATTTTATACTTTTAAATTTCATCTTTTTATGTATTTAATTTTCCCAATTATGTCCCTCTACCAGAAACTACAAATGTGACTTCAGGAAAAGAAAGAGATCTGAAAAAATACATACAGTGCTTTACAATGGACTTTGTTCACTGATAAAAAATAATTTTGGTTAAAATTTCAAGTTGTATCATTCCTAGTTTTCAGTGAGATCTGTATAATTTCATATGCCTGCAATGTTGCAAAGAAACACATCTGCCTCTTTTCCTGGTTGGGTTTGCTTTCCTTATTACAGGAAAACCAGTGCTCTTGTCACAAATACCCAATTCTACATCAAATCCCAGGGCTCTATATTATTTTTTAATTGTTTTTAAAGGTACACTGTGTCTTAACAAAAAAAAAAAAAACAAAAAAAAACCACAATTGATAATGTGGAAAAGAGGAGCCAGTAAAATCTGCACTTTTTCCCAATTGTGAGCCTCTTTATCAGAAAGTAAGTGCCCAGTTGAATGGCACATCATTACAGCACCAGCTCATCAACAAGGTTTTGCCTCTTTAGTACTCCAGCTTACAGGTCAACATGTAAGCATGTGTTGGGTCACATTCCCCAAATGTGTACATACTCATTGAACACATTTCTAATTGAGCACGTGTTCTTGACTAAAGCCGAGGCAAGATCAAATGAGGAAAGGAATTCCAAATATCCTTCATAAACTGTAAAGTGCTTCAGAAATATAAAATGGTAACACTGCACAACACTTAGGTAACACTACATCAGGATACTAAACTCCTAATGATGCTTCATTTGTTCACTTCGGCAACCTTGTTATTGCCCCTATACAGACATGGCAGTTAGTCAATAAAATCTTTGTCTTTCTTGGGTTCTTTCCTGGACTTCCATTCTAGATTTCTTCTTCTTCTTCTTTTTAAATGTTTATTTATTTACTTCTAAGAGAGACAGACAGAGAGAGAGGCAGAGATAGGGGGAAACAGAATCCCAAGCAGGCTCCATGCTGTCAGCACAGAGCCCGATGCAGGGCTCGAACTCACAAACCATGAGATCATGACCTGAGCCGAAGTCAAGAGTCAGACGCCCAACCGACGGAGCCACCCAGGTGCCCCATTCTAGATTTCTTCTGATGAAGACGACTTCCTACCAAAGAGTGTACACCAAATATCATATCTTAGCAGGTTTATTTTGCTATATGCATATACATAGGCACCGAATATAGTATGTTAAAGAACATGGTAACAAATATCAGGAAGTTTATATATCTTTCTCATTTACCCTGAGTTTTGCAGCCTCATTCATCACCTCTTTGTGCCAGCTCACTAAACTTCCCCAGAAGAGCTAGAGACCAAATTCCTCAGCACCCAGTGGCTCAAAGCAAATATAGAACATGATAGCAAGATGCAAGAAGAAATGAGACAGACTGAAGGCACACATCAGGAGGACAATTTGGGACCAGGGAAAGGTTTTTTTATTTGTTTGTTTCATTTAAGGAATGGGGAAAACCTACTTTAGACAGTGGGAGAGAAAAAAGCTGCAGTTGGGAGTCTTTTTAACACACACAGAACAGGTTAATATTGTGTTAAAAATACGTTTATGTATTAGGTTGGCTGGATAATGTGAAGGGTGGGCACCCAGAATGAAGACGTGGAACCTAATGTACTCAAATATCCTCTCTTGTTTGAAAAGTTGTCTGGAGAGCAGTGCAAAGCCTCTTCTTCCTCTCAGGCCTGACGCGTCTGCTGCCGTGCTGTCCTCAGCAGCGCCATGGGGTGGTGACTAATTGCCCCCGTAAATCACTGAGCACCACTGTGCTACTCCGTTTATTTTTCTGACAGTAATTTAGTGCTTGCTCTTTCCCACACTTGTCATTCCGTGTTTTTCCTCACATTAGAAGCCTGTAGAAAAAGGACAGTAATTAACGGTGCAATACATACTC